>NC_058405.1:93050063-93131677 GCF_002201575.2 Neomonachus schauinslandi | reverse complement strand
AAGAAAGAAAGAAAGAAAGAAAGAAAGAAAGAAAGAAAGAAAGAAAGAAAGAAAGAAAGAAAGAAAGAAAGAAAGAAAGACATGGGGATGGCTTCCATGGGATGGAGTGAATCAGGGAAGGCTTCTTGATAGAAAATTCCATTGGGTTCTTAAAAGACGAATAAGACCTCAGTGTGTGGAGAAGGAGGAGGGGTTTCCAGGCAAAGGGGACAGCATGTGCCTAAAGTCTCAGCATTATCAAAACACACTGTGAGTGGACCCAGCTAAATTTCTAGAAGCAGAAGGAGGCGTGTGCTTGGAGGGGGTGGGGCAGGACCAGAGATGTCAGCTGGGGCCCTGTTACCACAAAGTGCTCAGGCCCTACCCCACAGGCTATGGGGAGCTACAGGTGGGTTTAGCGCAGGGCAGCGCCCTGGTCTGTGTTCAGCGGGGTTTGAGGAAGCCAGGCCTGGCCAAACCACAGCCCAGGGGGTTAATGAAAAGGCCCAACCGCCAGGGGCCAAAATGCCCTCTCTTTGGTGGCTTTACCTTCACACACCGGTGTTTGCGGCCTGCCAGTTATAGCATTCTGCCTTAAAAAGGAAATGCTCCTGAGGAAGAAGCCAATTACCTCTGCCCCTTGGAGACAGCTGTATTTATCCCTCCTCCTTCCAAGCACCCGTCCGCGTGGGTGCTGGGTGGCGCCCCCAGGGCATGAGGCAGGCCTGGGTGAGCCAGCCACCCCTGTGTGCAATCCCGCTGGGCCCTTCCCTTTGGTGACCCAGGCATCTTCTGTTTCTGGAAGGCACTAAATTGTGTGGCCAGGCTGGAAGGTAGCCAGTTGTCCTGGAGCCCCACCCCTCAGGCTCTGAGCTTCTCCTTGCCCTCCTCCGCCTCCTTCCAGAATATTCTTTTCACATTTTCTATCAGCTTTACCTTTCCCATCATATCTGGTCCCAGACATGAATTACCCCTGACCACAAGAGTACCCGGGACAGCCAGATGGCCTGTCTGCTCTGTCCCACCAAGGGGCCAGGGACCAGAAACATCAGTGAGCAGTGTTTCTCTCCCCTACAGGGAACCTGGATGCCAGCCGGGACATCAAGGAGGAGGAAGCAGGGATTCAGAAAGGGCCTTGGGACCCCTGAAATCCCACCACACACTCTGGCTCCGGCTTGCCCAGAGTAAGCCCCGCCTGTTGATGCGGACTTTACTGTTCTACAGGCTCAATTAAAAAGAAAAGACTTTACAAAATAACATTTTCTCGCTTAAAAAAAAATTACATCTATACTGATTAATTATTAAATCAGAATACAGAAATAAGCAAAAGAGAGAGTGGATATAACATAATCTACCATCTGACTATCCTGACATAACTGACATTTAATCTATTGATTTATATTCCTAAATCTTTTTTTCTCAGAAATAGAATCATATGGCATATTTTGTTTTATAACCTGATTTTCTACTTACCGAGTCATAATCATCTTTCTACGACATTAGATGGTCTTCTACAGTGGTATCTCGATTAGGCTGCGCAGGACTCTAAAGTTCGATGCACCACAGTTGATATAACAAATACCACCTCCCACTCTCCTTGCATTCCGATTTTTTGGCCCTGTAGACCGCACTTCAGTGAACATTCATATGCGTATAACTTTCATGCTTGCTCAGTTACTTCCTTTATGATAAACTTCTAGAAGGAAAGCTTCTGGTCGAAGGGCATGTGCTGTTTTTGGCATCTGAGTTATTCTGCCAAATGATAGAAAAATCCATTTTCTCCACAGGATTAAATCCCATGTCAGCAGCCTTGTCAACGGTGGGGGTCCCCTGCACAGAGCACACCTACCCTGGGGGATGGGAGATGGCAATGACCAGTAGAAAAAGCATCCTCAAGGAGGGACAGAGAGCCACAGGAATGAAGCCATATTATGCGCCCAAGCCGTTAGGTCAACAGGTGGTAGCCTCGACATTATGGTGACGCCTACGTGTTAAAACACTGTCTACCTCAAATCCTCACAATAAGTCCCCAGAATAGATAGGATTCCTGGTTCCAGCTGAGGAAACAGGCTCTGATGGGTCAGGATGTTTGCCCAGTGTCATGTAGCGGGCAAGAGCAGAGCCAGCTCCAAGGGAACTATCCAGGCTCTGAGGGACGGGCCCTGCCCCACACTCTGAAGAGGAGGGCTCAGACTTCTGGTCAAACAGGGCTGTTGCAGGGCAACTGGGACAGCCCTCGCCTTGTCCCCTAACAAATGCTCCCCAGGTCACTGGCATAAACATAGGCTGCTGGGAGCCAAGGGCACGTTTCCAGATAACTTCCTCAGAACAGTTCTCTGGGAAAAGCTGGCTTGGAGGACTGGCATTCAAATTCAAACGATTTCCGCCCTCAGTTGGAGGTGGGAGGCAGTGGGTCATCGACTCACAGATATCCCTTGTGTGCCCAGAATGTGCCTGGACCCCACGAGAGACTACGGCAGGTGGTAGAAGAGCTTCCAAGAGGGGCGGGAAGGAATGCCGAGAAACCATGAGCTGTGGGGTGCTCATCTCATCCCTTTGCACACGAATCTGTGTCGGGTTTGATATACTGATTGGAAGCAACTAAATAAACATCGGTCTCTTGCAAAGCCAATGTCAACTTTGCCCTGCCCTTCTCACGCTCCAGAGTACCTTAAGAATCCGATCCCCGTGTAGAGACATATGTTCTATTGTTGAACAATCGCTCCACCTGAGATGTAGCCTCCAGCTACAAGCCAGCTCAGGCAGAAATCCATGTGCCTACTTTGCCTAGGAGAAATATTCTTGTCACATAAGAATCCCTCTATTAATCAAAAATCACATTATGGCTCCTGGAATGAAGTTTCCTTTACTACTCTTTAATAATAAGCCCGAGATAAGATAAAATTGGTAATTGCACGTTCTCTTCTGATGGGAGATAATACAAAAGTGCTATAGAAATTTAACTTAAAAGAGTATATTCACTTGGCTAATAGGCTTCCATTATGCGGTCTTTACTTATTCATTCATTACAATTTTTGCCACATATGGAAAACTTTAATTGGAAGTTACTTATTACATTGTTCCTGAGTGTTAGCAGCAAAGGAAAGTTTTCGATAATCAAAGAGGGATGAATGCAGTAGAAGCCCAGGATTTTATAGACAGCAAAACCTGCTGGAGTAGAGCACCTCCACCAACCACAGCAGAGGGCTTTCTCGACAGATGACCTTCAGATCAGAGATTAAGGACTCATTTCATATGGACAAAACTCGGGTTTTTTTCAGTGGATGAAAGTACAATAAATGGATTCTACCAAATATATTAATATATGCATTTTATTTTATGTATAACCCATATGGCAGAAGGCAACTGACCCTACAGTGGAATCACTGTCCACAGACAAGGGACGATGATCAGAAACGAGGCCATCCTTCCATTTATGGGCATGTTTTGTGAGCTCTTTCCAGCTAACAGGTTATGCCTTAATTACCAGTCATTAATGCCTATTAATCAATTAAATCATATTACACTGCTGACATCAGCAAGCCAAAATCAAGCAGCCCTTTCACAAGGGAATATTCCTGATCAAGATGCAAAGCCCAACAAACACCTAACATAACTCATGTAATTGAAGTCGAAACCACAGCTTGCCAAGGGGGTGCAGTGGCTCACATCGGCCCTGGCTGGGACTTGGTCCTTCTCTGGGACATACTTCAAAGGTATGGACTCAGCACCAGAGAGAACAATGAGCAGCTTTGTGAACTGTGTTTCACTGGGCCTTACTTAGATTGCAACACAGAAGCATCTGAAGCAGAATTGTTTGTCCCAGTTGGTTCTTCGGCTTTGATTTTAACCACTAAAATGAGAATGTGTTCATTTACATTTGAGAATTAGGTGTGAGCTCTTTCAATCCAAATGGCAGCTCTGTAAGGAAGGCTTATTACCATCATCATCATCATCACTGCCATCTCAGAGATGCCAACATCAGAAGGATTATGATCTCACCGAGCTACCCAGCTGGTAAATGGTAAAGAACGCCAGGAGCCCAGCCTTCTGACCCCTCCATCCCTGAGATGCCAACTGCTCAGAGGGACCCAGGCAGAAAGTCCTCTCTAAACAAGCGAATGACCCACTTTGGGCTGAGCGGAAATTTGTAAATCAACTCTTGCCTTCAGATTTGGCATGCTGCATATTTATAGAGCTTGGATCCTTCCTTCTCCCGAGAAGAGTCTTGTGAAAAACGCTTTCTGTAGCGAAGCTTGCGTCTACTCTATCCCTGTCCTTAGAGGTCTCTTTAATCAAACCTTAGGAGATTGATAAAATAAGATGGCAATCATCCAGTATAAATTATGGTGCTTCCTCTGTTTCTCCCTTCCAGAATCACCGCCCTTAATTAAGAGCACACTATGGGCGGCACCTAGTCTTGGCACAGACTGGTGAAAAGCCGCACCCAAGGAGAGAAAGCAGCTCACTGAGAGTCCCCAAGGCATGCTCCCCAGAAGCATGTGTGGGGAAAATCTAGCATGAAGCAAACTTAAGATGCCGAGCAGGGTCCACCAGAAGCAATGGAGGTCAGTGTGTCCCAGCCAGAGCTCCCGGGACACTCTAGCCTGTCCCTTACTCATTCAACAGTGTTGAGTATCTGCCTTGCACCAACCGAAGAAACCATCATCACTCCCCTGAAGGAGCTCACAGGCTGGGAAGACTGGCAGTGAGAAGGGTGGTGACAGATTATAGAACAATCAGTTGAGGTCACCATCCATATGGGATGGGAGGAGACTCCAGAAGAGGAGACCTCACTCAGATTAGGGCTGGGGGGTGGGAAAGACTATATCCATGGAAGTGGTGCTTGAACTGAGTCTTGAAGGATGGGTAGAGGCTCTCCAGATGGTCAAACAGAGGAAGACCACTCCAGCAGGGGACACAGCATGTGCAAATGAATGGAAGTTGGAAGAACATAGGCAGCTATCACCACAGTGGTGGGGAACATAAAGGATCCATCCGAGTTCTTCAAGGACAACTCCATGAACCCACCCCCTCTGGTAGAATATGCCAGGCACCCGTGAATGTTTACTGAATGGGACCAGCCATCGCCAGAGCCGTGGGCACTCAGGAAGACTATCCCCTGGTTCATGACTTGACGCCCAAGGAACGTCACTGGGGAGCCCAGACCTGCCAGTTTCACACAAGAAGTCCCCAGAGACTGCTCCTCCTCGGTTTCTTCATCTCGAAAATGGGATTAATAATTCCTGCTCTGAAGGATTGTCTAAGCATTTAAAATTATGTCTACGAAACACCTGGAGCAAAGGTACCAGGAGCTCCATAATGGCAGCTTTGCTGCTGTTATTTCGGAGAATCATGGCTGAGCCTGGAATGATCCTGCCCACAGACACCACCACCCATCACACACTCGGGTTAACAAGTGGGTCAACTGGGTGATGGTGTTCATACCTCCAAAGACCCCTAAGGCTGCGCTCTGCCCTGTCATGAGGCTTACCTCTTGATACTCCCAGAATCTGGACACCACGTTTTCTCTCCTCTGGTTCCCTGTGCTTAAAGAACGCACCCTTGGGTGCTTGGGTGGCTCAGTTGGTTAAGCGACTGCCTTTGGCTCAGGTCATGATCCTGGAGTCCCGGAATCGAGTCCCGCATCGGGCTCCCTGGTCGGCAGGGAGTCTGCTTCTCCCTCTGACCCTCCTCCCTCTCATGCTCTCTGTCTCTCATTCTCTCTGTCTCAAATAAATAAATAAAATCTTAAAAAAAAAAAAAAAAGAACACACCCTCCATTTATCATTAATTAGAGCCAAAAATGAGTTGTAAAGGAAAGTCTGTCAGAGGGAAAAATGCTATCACAGTCCTGAGACAAATAGAAATGTTGTTTGCTATTTGGACTGACTGCATCACCTCTCTGCTGCTCTATGGAATGCTCTGAGCTGATAATTACTTTCTTCCTTTCCTTCCTTTCCTTCCTTTCCTTCCTTCCTTCCTTCCTTCCTTCCTTCCCTTCGTGCTTCCACTTTTACCAATCAACTCTAGGGGGTCCTCTGAGGCAAGGAAATTAACTTTATTTAGTATAGGCATGACTGTTAGTACCCACTTTTACTACCTCCACAACCACCCAACAGATCCTGCCATTAACAGAAAAATCAGCATTGAGAGTCCCATGTCCCAGGAACCCCTCAGTCCCAGGCAGAGTGGGGACCGTTGGGCAGCCTTGCCTGGGCTTTATGAGTTCCATGCTTTATGAATTCCAAATCCATCATGTATGGATTATGAATTCCAAATCCATCATTATGAATTCCAAATCCATCATTCCAATCCATCTTGAGCAAGTTACTTACCCTCTCTGAGCTCCCATTTCTCATCCATAAAATGATAATAATACCTATCGCACAGTTGTGAGTGCTGGTCACTCAGTAGACAATAAATAAATGACACGGTTTTCTATTTTGCATCATTATTCTCTCCCTTTCTGAGTCTGCAGGGATGTCCTGTTGATAAGGACCTTTGCCATCACCCATGAAGAGTTCACTCAGAGTCTAACTCCTAAGTCTTTGTTGACTCCAGTCTCCCTCACGGGAACATCAGCCTTCTATTCAATGCCCTTATCAAGTTACTGTGGTTCTCCTCCAAAAATCTGGGGAAGAGACACTCTCCTTCAGGAAGTCTTCCTAGATTGATGCTGTCCAGTCACACTCTTTTTCAGTCTCCTGGCAGGAAAGAGAAAGCACATTCAGATGAGATTGCAAAGAGAATTTAATGAAGGGACCATTTACAGAAGTAGGGATACGGCTTAAGGAAGCACCATGGGAAAGCAAAGCCCTAGAGATTAGCAATGGCGAGAAGCTGTATCCATCCATTGGCCTCAAGGGAATGGTGTTCTTGGAACCTGGTGGGAGCTGGAGGGAGGCTGGGATTGGCCAAACCCAGGCAGAAACCAGAGGGCTGGAAGCCCAGGAGATGCATCGCATGCAGGTCAGCCTCGGTGGCCCCAGAGCACAGGACAGGGAAGGGAAGGGAATGATCTGGGGTAGGAGCATGAATGGAAAAGAAAGCACACCCCTGTCATTCCAGCTTCCCCATCAGGTCCTGCAAACAGAAAACTAGGGAGGAATCTGCCACGTGAGACATTTACGTTTTCCCTTGGAGGGGCTTTTGTGGCGGCTATGGTGTAACAGCCCAGTACAGTGATATGTTCGCCGCAAGCCTTAATCCACGTCTGCCCCTTCCTCAGGATTTCCCCCCGATGGCAGAAAGCTTACCGCTTTTGAGCACCTACTATGTGCCGAGCACTGAGCCTCACGTGATCCTTACAACGATCCTGTAAGGGGCGGTGGTTTGAAGATAAGGAAAGCAAGGCTCCGAAAAGATAAGAGTCTTGCCCAAGATCACTCAGTCGGGATCCACATCCAGCCCTGTGAAGCCTACGGCTCTGCGTCACGAGACTCCACGGTTTCAGGAAAGAGTGCCGGCCCCGCCGCCCTCCACCAGGGCCCCCTATCCCGCAGGATTTGTTCAGGACGTTATTATTATTTGGTCTGTCTGCTCAGAGCTGGTTAACCCAAAATGCACAATGCGCATGCCTCCCCTGCGGCTTACCTTTGGTGGGGTGAACCAGCACAACGATGAGGCAAGCTTCGTCCACAACAGGAGACCCGATGGTCCAGCCTGTGAAGGGAGGACAGAGGCAAGGCTTTGACTTCTCAGCCTCCGAAATGAGAGGAATTCTGATTCACAGGACGAGAAACTCCTACACAAGAAAAGAGAGTAAGAGGTAGCCTGATCAAAAAAATAGGAAAAAAAAAAAAAAGATGAATGTCTACTACCAAGTCATTTAAGGTATTTTTAAAAAATAAGCAGCGGGTGCCTGGGTGGCTCAGTCATTAAGCAACTGCCTTCGGCTCAGGTCATGATCCTGGAGTCCCACCATCGAGTCCCGCATCAGGCTCCCTGCTCGGTGGGGAGTCTGTTTCTCCCTCTGACCCTCCCTGCCTCATGCTCTCTCTCTCTCTCTCTCTTTCATTCTCTCCCTCTCTCAAAAAAAATAAATAAAATCTTTAAAACACACACACACACACAAATAAGCAGCATTCTCACCTCCCTGGAAACTTCTGGGTGTGAGTTGAGGTACACCCAAGGGCCGTCAGCAGCTTGCAGCCTGTGGGTCCTGTGTGCGGCATGCCGCCCAGTGAACTCAGTGGCAGGTAAAAAGGCCATGGGCTGCAATCTTCTCCATGAACACAAAACAGATCTTGAAACGCTTACACCAGGCATCCTCCTCCCTCTGACTGCCAAACCATGTGCTATCTTCCTGGTTCCCGTGCCAAGGACCTGGCCCGCCTCATCGTGCTTCCTCCTGTCTAGCTTGCGTCTCTCACGCTGTCGTCCAGCCAGCCCAGCTCCTCTCTCCACCGCCTCACGGAGATGGAGAACAGCTGGTCCTTGATCCTCTGGAGAACAACTTTTCAGATTTTTGTTTGAGTGGAAACACCAGGGTCCTGAGGAATTTTCCCCTTTGTGTGAAAACGAATGACTTCCTCCCAGGGCCGCTTGGAGGGGCTTCCACCTGAGTTGTGGGAACTTCAAAGGCTCCCCACATTTCTGTTCCAGAGGCCACAGGCAGGCTGGGGCTTCCTCCCGCTGCTTCTACCCAGGACCCTGCGGCCTCTGCCATCAACCCAGCGCCGAGCAGCTGCCAAAGGGCCCCGGGCACATGTGTGATGGGTGTAGGTGTCTGCCTCGGCACAGATGCAGACGGCGGCTCGTGCTTGGGAGCGGGCGTGTGCATCCAAAACACCTCGCTCTCTTTGCATTATTAAGAATCTCTGCTTAGAAAGCCAAACATCGGGAGGGCAAACGGCATCCAGCTAAGGCCTCGCTCGTACCTTCGGTTTCAGTTCGTAATAAATATTTATGTCCAAGTTACAACAAGTCCTGGAAAAGCGGCTTTTAATAGAAACACAGATACTGAGCGTTGTGTTAATTACAGGCCTCCGCTGGCCTTTTCAATACATGCTTTCCGTGCGTTTTTAAACACTTCGCAGTGATGCTGTTCTGCCTTCTTTACAAACCGAGCCTAGCAAGCAGCTGTTTCCTATATGCAGCCGAGTCCCGCAACAGATGACGGTTTCTCTTTTAGCGACTTTGTCAAGCTTCTTTGGAGATTAATCTGACTGCAAGTGTCAGGTAAGAACGGGACTTGTCCAAGAGGACCAAGAACTCTGCAGGAGGGGAGGGAGGGAGGATCGGGAGCGAGAGAGCACCCTGGGGATGGCCGCACCCATCCTCGTGCCTGGCTGTGGAGCGCAGGGCATTTCCACCTGGACTCCATGCCTGGGTCCACAGAGAAGGTGGCTCTGCGGGCCCAATGGCAGAGCGTTTTAATTGCTATGTCCCCAGTGACATCAAATCTCACAAACAACCTCCATAAATCACACCCTGACAGCTACCGGGCTTGTCCAACGCTAAACACAAGTGGAATCTTCTTTTAAGTTGAGTCTTAAGTTATAGGCAGCAGCATCACCCTTCAGCAAACATCTGTAGTTCATCTCATCGTTTGAAGAAATATATGAGTTTCACTGTCTTTTTTTTTTTCTTTAAGGCTTTTGTAGCTTCTGTCCTTGATTTGTTTGAAGGCCATCTGCTACATATAAAATTGGGGGTGGGGGCACACTGTGGAAAAGGAATATTTGGGAGATGTACAGGCTGGGAGAAAATGCAAAAGCCGAGCGCGCTTTGGGCAGCTTCAGTGGGCAGATCGCTTTCCTTTCTGGACCCCCGGCCCCCGAGACGGTGTTGGACATGGGACATCACCATTGGGCTCTGGCTGAAACCTGTTCTGGGTCTGTCTCGTGGCCAATTCCTTGACCATGGAGGGCCAGCGTTGGTGATTCTGAGATCTTTCAAAATTTGCTGTTGACAAAGACATGTTGCTG
Organism: Neomonachus schauinslandi; assembly: GCF_002201575.2. NCBI lineage: Eukaryota > Metazoa > Chordata > Mammalia > Carnivora > Phocidae > Neomonachus > Neomonachus schauinslandi. The sequence goes on along the minus strand of NC_058405.1, from coordinate 93,121,766 downwards.
TTGACCTCCAGAGCTCCACTAAAGCTGCCCCCACCGTGGACCGCAGGATGAAATGGGGTGCCGCTTATCACAGGAATGGCAGTGAAGGCCCATCTGGGCAGTGTATGTCATGGCATGAAGTTACCACAGGGTGGTAGAAGTTGTGCGGCTGCCTGTCCTCACTCGGGCATTCTTCCCTGAGAAGCAGAGGGGAAAAGAACCAAGCACTCCAATACACAGATGCACAGAATGGCAGCCGGGGGCTTCCTGCCCCTCCCGCCCAAACAGCGGTGTCTCAGCCGACACTGGTTCTAGGGAGGTACCAGATATTTCAACGTTTGACCCTGAAATCATTGCCACCCCTCAGCATGCCTGGCTTGGTTTAATAGGGGCCAAGCAACCCGCCTCACTAAGTTGCGGAGAGCATCACTTCATCTGCCGGGAAGTTAATTTCGAGGATGTACTTGGTCACCAGGGTGGTAGCTGGCTTGCCACTACAGCAGAGAGAAAACAGTGACAGTGGTGGAGATTCCATCATAACACCAGCTTTCCCTTCACTCTGGAAGACTGTCTTTATTACGTTGGCCAAAGAAGTTCTTATAAATCCCAAAGCTTCCAACATCCAGTTTCATTTCCTCCTCTGTCCCGCAAGGTCCAAATGTTTTCATAAAACTGATCAAGGCATTTATTATTATTATTATTTATTATTATTATTATCAGCAGTATTTATTTTATTGCTATAATTTATAGAAAAGTTATGTAAAGTTCCAGCTCAGTCCTTGTGAGGTTCTCCTGTTTTTATTTCTCCTGTAGCACTTTGGCATGCAGCCACAAAAAAAAAAAAAAAAATTCAAGCGATGCACTGAGACACAGGTTTTGAAGGCACACTTGAGCCTTAGCCCCTGAAGAGATAAAGTATCATCAGTTTTGTCTGGGGGCTTAATGGAAGAAGTCCCTTCTGGGGCCGAGTGGTCAGCGTCCGGGGCGGGGGGGGGGGGGGGGGGGGGGTTTTTCCCCCGGGGTTTTCCCCCCCGGAAAGAGGGGAGGGGGGGCCCCCCCCGCCCCCCTTCGGGGGAAGGGGGGGGGGCCCCCCCCCCCCCCCCGGCCGCCCTGCCTGCCCAAAGACCAACAAGGCCAGTGGAAAACCCAAAGCAAGCAAGCATGGGGATTCTTTGAGTAACAGCACAAACTGACCCTATTCTGTCAAGCCTATGGATTTATGGGATGGAGAAAATGTTACCCCAAAGCGGGGAACAAAAAGACTTTTCTGTCAATCACTTCCTACAAGACAAGGAAACAAACTGGCTTGCAGTTGGTTAGCCACTTGGTAAAGAATTGCAGAGAAAGGGGGAGCCAGGGTGGCTCAGTCGGTTAAGCATCCGACTTTTGGTTTCGGCTCGGGTCATGATCTCAGAGTCGTGGGATCAAGCCCCCACGTCGGGCTATGACTCTCAGTGGAGAGAGATTCTCTCTCTCCTTCTCCTTCTTGCCTGTCTCCCCCACCTCGCGCACACTCTCTCTTCCTCAAATAAGTAAATCTTTAAAACAAAAACAATTGCAGCCGAATTGTTTTTTTAAGGGTTGATTCCAGCAGTAGGAGTGGAGGGGGGCCAGGGGCTCCCGTGAGCTGTGCTCCCCGCCTGAGCCCTGCTTCCTCAGTCGCTGCTGCGGAACACTTGAGCTGGTCTGCAGTCGCAGGCGTGATTTGTTGGCGCACTTTTATGTGGAAGTGCCTGCATCTGCTGGGGTCTGCAGGGCTACCTCCTTGACAGTTCCAGATGTTCCGAAGATGAAATACCTCCTGCTCGAGGAACTGTGCCATGAGGAGCCCCAAAAGGTGCTCCGAATACAGTTTAAAAAGGCATCTGTCTTAAAATAATTTCAACATCTCACTTGTCTATTTATAAGCCCTGTCAGATGGGTGTTTAGACCCTCTCAGACGCGTTCAAGGGGCTCATTTTTACATCGAGGTATTTTAACCAATGGTGTTTCAAACCTTTGCCCTTGTTTCTTTCTCCGCCGGGGTCCACCCATTCAACCTTTGCCTTCCAACACCACTGGGATGGATCTTTTGGCATCATGCTGGAGGCAGAAGGACCTCCATGGGGCCGGTCACCAGCAACCAGGCTTGGCGTCAGGAGGAGGGGGGGAGCGAGCCATGTATCCCTGGCCTGGATCAACTCAAGATTCCTTGGTAAGAAGGCAACAAAAGGCCCCTGGGCCAGGCCCACTCCTCCCTCAGACCTCATAACTCACCACACCACCGACCTCTTAAAATAGGAATGAGCCTTGACCCTGACCAGGACTTGGGAGCAGTGCTCGCGCCTGCGTTTCTGCAGGTGAAAACCCACTCCCGAGACCACCCTTTAGAAAACCATTCTCCCTAGTTCTGGTGCAGAGTCCTGTTATTCTTGGGTCATTTAACTTCACTCTCAGGGAAGAGTCGAGAATGGTGCTAAGTTGTAAATCACTCCCCTCTGGAATGGATTTGTACCAGAACTGATCGGCCCAAGCATTCCTGCCTTGCTGGACCATGGTAAAGAGATTATGGTATGTAAAATTCGGCTAAACATAGCTTGTTTCGATTTCCTACTTTCCTGGTTGTCTGTCTCGCTAGGAAAGGTTAAGACCTAGGAGGGAAACGGTATCACTCTCACACCAGGCCAACACGTCCCTTTCAGATGGGGTCCCTGTGTGGGGATCGTGCAAGGCTCGCGCCCAGGAAACTCAGTCCCATCAAATAGACCTTCATACACCTGGTCTTCAGGTGGTTTTAACTGGTCCTTCCCACAAAGCTGCAAAAATTGAAAGCAGCAAACACAGGAGGCACACAGCCTGTGGTGGTCTAAGTTTGTCAATCTCTATTCATATATCCACCATTTCACCCGGTTGAAATTAGCCTTTGCTTTTCCCTGACATCATTAGCTGAGTCTTAAAACGGCAGTGACACCCTCTTCACTGATCTGGTTGCCCTACTGGGGACTCTTCCTGAAATCCTTCAACCCACATGCATAGTGGTTTCTCAAGCTGTTGATCTCTTGAGATTGCATCTTGTGATCCAAATATCCGATTGGAAAAAAAAAAAAATCTCTCATTTCTTCCTGCCCATTTGATTACCTATGTCCACCTGGAAGGGGTGTGTCCTAGAGAGGAGAACGGTAATGCACACCATCAGTGTCTCTGTCTTCAAATCACCGGGATCCCTTTTGCTGTCTGCAATGTACATTTCCAGCATGTGAGAGATCCAGAGTTGCTTCCCTGAGTGGGCATCGTGGATGGTGCCCGAGTTGCAGAATCCGGTGAGCAGGGGAGAAGACAAGGGGCCCACGACAGAGGGGCCCATGCTCCGCCCTGTGTGCACAGAGAGCTGCCAGCCTAGTCAGACAGACCTGAGCAAAGACATCTGCAAATTAACAAACCCCAGCCTCTGGGGCCATGTCATGCATTCGTCTTGCTGAATAAGGTAGAAGCAGAAAGTAATTTTGATTAGCATTCGTCCAAGCTATTTATCATAGGAAATCACACAACTGCGTTCGAGCCTGGGATTTTTACCCAGATATCCCTGCCTGATGTCTCAGCGGGGGGCAGACTTGTCAGGTGACAGAGTCCCCTTTGCTTGACTTCTGTGCCACGGTAGTCAATATATACGGGGCCCGAAAGAAGATATTTTAAAATTACAAGCTCAAGAAAACAAACCAGAAGAAAGAGAATCCCACTTTTATTTTCCCTTCACACAAAAGGAGCAAGCAGTAAACTTCACCCCTCCAGCAGGGGACCAAGACACCAGCAGTCCTGACTGAGAAAGAAGCATCCTCTCGTGTAAGATATGAAAGAAATACTTGAAGGTTTACCGAGGGTGATGGAATCTTTATTAAGAATTACTTTTCAGAAAAAGAAACGGCTCTGGATTGAGATGAATATTCTAGAAGTGACATTTATAGGAACTTATAAATCTGTGCATAAATGTCTTCCTATGTGCCCATGCATTTTTTTTTTTCAAACAATTCATTTTCTTTCCCTATTTGTGCCGCCACGAATACACCACTTCCCAGTTATCTCGGGCAATAATGTCTGCAGCTTTGTGAATTTTCTGGGATCTGTCAAGAGGATAGGAAATGCTCGAGAGTGTCATGTTGAAGCATGGAGGGCATTTTTCAAATAGGTAAAGTCAGACCAACAAATCACCGGCATCTTCTTCTCTGCTGGCCTTTGTTAGAAGAGAACACACGGGGTCTAGCACTTGTACTTGAAACACTTGGAGATATTGTCTTTTTTCCCTTATCAGAGCCTTCTCTTCCACCATTGGGTGGGTCTGCAGTGCAGTGCGAGATAGTTGAGGCAGGGTTTGGCCCAGAACTGGAAGAAGTTGTCAGTCGCTTCACCCTCCAGAGAGCTGGGCTCTGGGAGGACAGACCCTTGATGCAGCTAATGAAGGCCAAAACACCTGCAGTTAAGCAAAGAAAAAAAAAAAAAAAACGTATTTTTTATCATTTCAGCCATCTCGGTTGGCTGCCTAGAGAAGCTGTCTTTCCAGATTTCCAGAATAGCTGTGCGGACAGGGCTAACTCAGGCCTCCAAACCCTGCCATCTGGCTAAAACCTGGAAAATTCAGTCTGCAAGGGACATGATTTCCTAATACTGCCAAGGAACTCTTTTTCTATTTGAAAATATCTGAAATTTCTCACCACTTGCATTAGAGACATTCCATGTCCTTCAGATGAAAGCCCAGTTTTATTGCACATTGATGCTGATTGGCCCCATTACCAACAAACTTCTGAAGGACAAAGAAGCCTCCTTCATCCACAGGAAACCCAATATCTTTATGGAAACAGCAATCTCGGTGTCTCTGGAAACATCAGGAAGCACACAGTCTGCTCTGTTTCGCCCCCTGATATTTGGTGTTGTCGAGACAGCATCCAGCTACTCGTGCAGGAAGAAGCAGCTTTAGAATTCATCCTGCACCCCTGTCAGTGGGAAGCGGGGCGCCTATGTGCCTAGCCCAGTGCCAGCCCACAGTAGGCACTCAAAAATTGTGGAAAATTGGGGTTTGCACATAGACGGCGGCTTCCTGGGGACCGTGCTCTGGGTTTGATGTGCCCTGTTTGGTGGGAGTTGAGCAGCTGCTTCCTTGAGCCTGGGGATTTCTCGGTGAAGGAAATCCTGTAAGTATTTACAACATTTAACAACTGCCTCTATCCTGACAGTTTTGCTCAATCTTGCATCCCCAGTGCCTGAAGAACCTGACACGCAGTAGATGCTCAATAAAAATGGATTGAATGAAAGAATAATTGGCAGACTGACAGGCAGGAAGCAGGAGGGATGGAAGGAAGAATGAGAGGGAGGGTGGGAAAGAGGCTGGCCGGCTGGAGAGACAGTATCCACCAGCTCCAACGCCATGTGAATTCTTCACCATTTCTACATCCCCGGATCCGTGAATCCTATGTAAATTGCTTCTCTCTTCTCCACATACCTGCGGGTGAATCACGAATGAAATGTTATAAACACAGAGAGAAAATGAGAGAAATGGCTGGTTCTTCCATGGCTATCGGTTCATTCATTCATTCCACAAACAACCACGTGCCAGGCCCTGTGTTCATTGCTGGGGAGAAACATGTAGCACAAGGGGTGGGAGCTGGTGGATCTCGCTGACTCCACCTTCCCGTGGGGCCTTGACCAAACCACCTACCTGCTCTGAGCCTCAGTTTCCCCCTGTAAAGTGATTAGGTTGAGTGATCCCTAATGACCCTTCCAAGGATAATATATTTCACTGCTCCCAAACTGGATGATGACAATCATCATCATCATCATCATCATCATCATCGTTATCAATTGATCACTTAGTCTGTGCAAGACACAGTGGTGTTTCCCTATGTTATCTCATTTGATTCTCAACTACCCTGTGAGAGAGGCAAGATTATTATAAATAAGGGAAACTGAGGCAAGAGAGGTTAGCTGACTTGCCAGTGGTCAACAAGCTAAGAAATAACTGGATTGAGGTGTGAGCAAACATCCCCTGGCTCCCCTCTGCTACCTGACCTCACACTGCATGACACCCTCTAATGATGCCGGAGGTGGCCAGCCTTGGGGCATGGCAGAAAAGGTGGAGGCACATTTAGTTCTCATGTTTAGAGCAGGTGATTATCTCTACTCCAGGTGAACACCTTCCCTCAGTCCTTGGGAGACCTCTTACCCGGAAGTATGACTACTTAGGAGGACGTCCAGATCACAGGTGAACAGTCAGCACACTCTCTCCCGACCAAGGTTCTCAGCTGCTGTGGACTTTATCCAGGCACTGGTTTCTTCCAAGAAGCAGCTTCCTGACCCATGCCTTTACTGGTTGCCTTTTACCTCTATCTGAGGTCATGAATTGCAGGATCGCAAGCCAGATATGGTCCCAAATAAATTTCATTTGGCCTCACAACTTCTAAAAATTGGAAGATTTTACATAAAATTCCAAATACGTGACTTTGTTTGAAAAATCGGAAGGTCCAACTATAATCTCCCATGAGAACAATCAGCTGGAGCTGAGTAGGAACTGCCCCCTTGGATAGACACGCTCTCGCCATTGACCGCAGACCCCACCACTCCTTACTGTCTCAAAAGAATGCTTGTAGGCATTTGCATTTGGCAACCCTGGACTTCAGAACCAAATCCAGAGACTTGAACCTGGCATTCAAAACCTTTTGCAAACTGACCCCCAGTTTCTCTTTCCAACCAACCTCAATTCCCTGCTCTCTATCCTTCTAGAGTGGACCTTCCCTGCAGGCTCATGTTAATTATACATCATCCAAAGGGTATGCCCTGTCTTCCCACACCCCTAGTTACATTTGATTCTGCATCTTTGTTTTTCCTACTTGCTTGTGGCTTTGCCGCTCAGTTGGAATCTCCACAAAAGGAGTGGAAACGCTGGCTTTTTTGGATCTCTGCACAGAGGAGCTGCTGTTGTCTGTTTCCTTGCTGCTAATCACGGTGGGGCCCACAGACCAGCCACTCCGGCACTGCCTGGGAGCTTGTTAGAAAGGCATAATCTCGGGCCCCACCCCACACGGCTAACTCCGATTTTTATTTTAACAAGATCTCCCAGGTGAACAGTATCACTTTAGAGTTTGCGAGGCCTTGGCCAAGTTGAGGAATTGCAAGTCAAAGCTAGGCTCAATGGCAGATCAGGGACTCACCCCTAAGCCCACTCCCGGTCCTTCCCCCGGGCATCTTCTCCCGTGACATGACAGATTCAGCCAGTGGCCACTCTCTGAAGAGGCCAGAGCGAAGGGCTCAGGGTCCCGGGATTGAAGGCCCGACTACCCTTCACATGATGAGTGCCACCCATGGGCCGCATCACAGCCCTGCTCAGCCGCAGTGGGAGGGGGTTGAGTTAGCCATGGTGGGAAACATTCTGACATCAAAGATGGTCTTGAGCTCCGAGAGGCACTCAGGGACCCTCTGGGGTGCTGGAGATGGTCTGACACAAAGGATGGTATGTGCTATAGAGAAGAGCAAGAGAGCTCAACAAGACATGGGGCCACCACCACTGAGTAGTGGGATCATAGCATTGCAACACTGCCTCTCCCAAGGGAGGCACAGTTCGATCCTGCCAATCAATCCGATAATGATTTATCAGAGAAAACGCTACACGCCAGCCACTGATTCTAGGTGTGAGACAACAGACAAAAACCCCTACTGCCATGAGGCTTATCGACAAGGGTAAGGAAACAGACGGGAAAAGAAGACAAAAGAGGATGGGAGGATAGGATGTTTGTGCGCACGTGCCTGTGTGTTTTGAGGTGAGAGTTCCAATCATCTGAGCAATTAAATCTTAAAATGGGAGAGAGGAGAACTCAGTTCTGGGCTAAGCATTTTGCACAGATAAACTCATCGGATCCTCACAACAATCCTATGAGGTAGGGGGGGGTACCACAGGATGGCCTCGAGGGTGGCCCCAGTGACCCCCGGTTCACTGCCCTGTGCAAATCCCTCCCCTGCAGTGGGAGCTGCACCTGGTTACTGGCTTTAGATAAAAAAAAAAATGGCAAAAGGGAGGTGCCTGGGTGGCTCAGTTGGTTAAGCATCTGCCTTTGGCTCAGGTCATGATCCCAGGGTCCTGGAATCAAGTCCTGCATTGGGCTCCCTGCTCACCGGGGAGCCTGCTTCTCCCTCTCCCTGCCCCCTGTTCCTGCTCTCTCTTTCAAATAAATAAATAAAATCTTTATAAAAAAAATATGACAAAAGGAATGGGATGTCACATCAGAAACTAGGTAACAAAAATATTCTCTCTCACTCTCTCCCTCCCTCTCTTTGGCCTCACTCTGGGAGGAGCAAGCTGCGGGTTGTGAGTATCCTACAGATCCATGTGGCAAAAGCCTGATGTGCCTGGCCAACAGCCAGCGAGAACCTGAAGCCACCAGCAGCTTTGTGAGTGTGAGTGAATCTGGAGGCAGACTCTCCCCAGCGGAGCCCAGAGAAGACCACAGCCCAGCCCGCACCTTGATTACACTCTTGTGAGAGATTCAGAGTACGAGGCACCCAATAGCAATGCCCATATTCCTTTTTTTAAATTTAAATTCAATTAGCCAACTTAGCCAAATTAAGTACATCATTAGTTTTTGATATAATGTTCAATGATTCATGAGTTGAGTATAACACCCAGTGTTCTCTTCTTGACCCACAGAAACAGTGACATTCAAAAAGTTGATTTTTAAGCCACTAAGCTTTGGGTAATTTTTTACACAGAAGGCAATACGTTGGGACACCTGAATGGCTCAGTCGGTTAAGCGTCTGCCTCGGGCTCAGGTCATGATCCCGGAGTCCTGTGATCGAGTCCCGCATTGGGCTCCCTGCTCAGTGGGGAGCCTGCTTCTCCCTCTCCCTCTTGCCCCACTTGTGCTCTCTCTCTCTCGCAAATGAACAAATAAAATCTTTTTTTTTTTTTAAGGTGATACATTATATAGGCAGGTACTATTATTACTTCCATTGCATAGATGATAAAACTGAAGCACAGAGAGATAAATTAACTTGCCCCAGGATATAGCGCAAGGAAGTGTCAAAGTCAGGATTTGAATCCAAGGAGTCTGGCTCCCAAGCCCATATGATTAAGAATCACCGGATGCTTCCACAAGCGATCGCATTTGATTAAAGTATCCATTTGATTAAAGTATCCATTTATACAACGGCTTCCCTGGCCGGACTGTGCCGTCCATGTCAAGTCTGTGTGCCTGGCACCTGGGCGGCACCCAGCACCCAGGAAGTGCTCGGCAAACACTGGCTGAGTGGAGCTGTGAGGTAGAAGTGAGCCATGCAGCCTGTCCAGGTGGCTGGGGCCTGGCACCAGAGAAGGGAAACACAGCAGAGGTGCGGAGAAAAGGTCCCCTAAGCCCCTATCAGCCCTAAGTCCCCTGCATGGAGATGGAACCCATTTTTTTTTTTTTTTTTTGCAGAGACACAACTCCAAGAAAAGCATGTTAGATTTGGCCCCAGCTTAATGTCCTTGATACGATCTCCTAATCTTTTTCAGGTGCATCTCACACTCAGGAATCTTTATTTGGCTTCCAAACAGCAAGCTGTCTCTTGTACTAAAAAATATGTGACTTCTATCTGTTTATCTTAAGTAACCACTGAAAGATATGTTTATAACTTTTTGGGAATGTCCTACAAGCCTGTTAAACAACATCTGCTATTGTGTGTACACTTTCAGAGATAAGTCTTTGGATTTTTTTTTAAGTAAACATCTAAGATGAAATTTTTTTCTCATTTTTTGCTGCAGTGTAAATGGGAACTCCTACCTCCCAAACACGTGGCTTTGTGCAGGAGGGTGGGAAAGTCCAGACGGCAGATGCAGGCCCGGGGCGGGGCGAGGGACAGGTAGAGCTGACCACGGGGCTGGGTTTCTGGGGCCAGAGGGCTGGACGTGGAGGAGGTGCGCTGGGGGAGGGGGGAAGGGGAGCGGGGAGGGGCAGGCCAGGAGGCCTGTCCACCCAGCGGAGCAGATGGGTGCGACGATGAGGGCTCATCCTTAGCCCTGGACTCAGTCCTCCCTCTGCCATCTAGTGCTGTGGGACTTGGTCTCTGAGCCTCAGTTTACCGATACCCTCAATGGAAGTCATAGTAGACACCAGGACAACACAAGAAGGGGTTTGCCTTGAATACTCTGTCTAAAAGCGGTGCCTTCTCAACATATTTTAGGTAACATGTTGACTTGACAATGACTACACCCCAGCTGAGAAGCAGTTAAAAGGACCTACTTGAGAGTAAGCACATGTGTGGTCGTGAGCAGGGGGGTAAGAGGACCCCCCCTCCTCCTGTGCTAGGTCCCCCCCACCCCAAGGCTTGTCTTCTTCAGGGAATCTGGCTCCCTTGCTGGAGGTAAGTCAGGAAGACTTTTCTGGAAGCCTGCAGGCTCTATGGGACAGGTGCAAAAAAGGGAAGACTTTGGCACTGCCTGGGGATGCTGAGTCCATTCCTAGTGGCTGGCAATTCCAGGAGAACCTAGAGGTGCATCATTTTTTTTTTTTTTTTTTTTAGTAATGATCCTCTTATTGAGCAGTTTTAGGATTTAAGAAAAAGATTTGAGTGAAAAATATGAGTTCCCATATACACTTGCACAAACCCCAATATCCCCTATTTTTTAACATCTTAGACTAGAGGGGTACATGTGTTATAACTGATGAGCCAATATTAAAACATTATTGTTAACTAAACTCTGTAATTTACATTAAGACTCACTTTTTGTGTCACACATTCTATGGGTTTTGACAAACGTATAATGACATGTATCCACCATTACAGTATCAGACAGAAAAATAACTCCAGTGTCCTAAAAATCTCCTGTCTCCATCTATTCATCTCTCTCTTCCTCTCCCACCTCCATGCCACCCAACCCCGGACAATCACTGATCTTTGTGCCATCTCTCTAGTTTTGCTTTTTCCAGAATGTTACATAGTTAGAATCATATAGGATGTAGCCTTTTCAGATTGGCTTCTTGCACTTAGCAATATTTATTGAAGGTTCCTTCATGTCCTTTTGTGGCTTGAAAGTTCATTTCTTTTTATTGTTGAATAATATTCCATGGTCTGGATGTACTAGAGTCCGTTAATCTCTTCATCCATTAAAAGATATCTTGGTTGCTTCCAAGTTTTGGCAATCATGAATAAAGCTACTATAAACATTTGTGCGCAGGTTCTTCTATGGATGTAAGTTTTCAACTCATTTAGGTAAACACTAAGGAACACAACTGCTAGATCACACGATAAACGTATGTTTAATCTTGTAAGAAACTGCCAGACTGTCTTCCAAAGTAGTTTTACCATTTTAAATTTCCACCAGAAACAAATGAGAGTTCCTGTTCTTCCACATCCTTACCAGCATTTGGTGTGGTCAGTATTTTGGATTTTGGCCATTCTCATAGGTATGCAGTTGTTTTAATTTGCAAATTCCTAATGAGCATCATAGGCATCATGTCAAAAAATGAAGTAAAAGGAAATAAGTAAAAATGGAATTTACCTATTTTAAAAGTCATGGTATATAATCACTGCTATATTTGGTATATGAATTTCACTGAGGATCTCAGGAGATACAAGGTTCAGACCTCCTTGCCAGGAAAGCCAGGCTTCTCTTAAGGAACAACTTGCTCATTTTCATAATCAATCATTTGCCTTACTTTTTGCTTTGGCTACCCGGAAGCTCAAGAAGATCTCTAAAACAACACAGGACTTATGGTGGGATTTCTGTATACCAACCTTACCCCTCATTTTGTCTTACAATCCTACCCCTGTTTTTCCTTCCCTTTAGTTTCCTTATTTATTTGGAGCTGAGGAATGGAGGAAGGACGAAAATAATAAATTGGTATACACAAGCTTCGATTGTGTTGGACCACATCCTGAACTGGTTTGAGCTACCAGCTCCCTCCCTGAACCCCACCCAGAAGAGAGGAGGGGGCTGCTGACCCCAGCTTCCATCACAGAAACTGTGGGAATCCCACTGGGGACAGAAAGTGGTTGGGTCCCATTCTAAGAAAAGAATGTGCTCTATCTAGTAGCAGAAGCCCCTGGGGCCACTGATAGGTGACAGAAAATGAGAACTAACCATGAAAGAAATGAAATAAATAATAAAATGAGAGGAAAAATTATGTTTGGCATGGCTTGCCATGAACTGTTTAACCCAATTTTGTACACCTGAGTGCCAACTAGCAAAAAAATGGAAAGGTTTACCAAGAATGATGAGATCATGCTAAACTCTAAAGCACGTTATGCACATCGGTTGTTACCATTACATACTGATTTGATCCTTATTTGAAGCCCTGTAAGGTCAGCAGGACATGAATCAATATTCTCCTTCTGCTGACAAGAAAATTGAGACCCAAGATGTTTATACCGAAGAGGCCATTTAAACCTATCTATGGATTCAGGCTCAACTGCCTGACCCAGGATCCAGGAGAATAAAGGCTGGATGGGCCTGTTTTCCAGGAAAGGACAAGAGGAGAACTGAAAATCCACCTCAGACTCTAGTATCAAAGGTGAGTTGCTGCAAGAATCCGCTGTACTTACGCTATGACTTTGGGGATTTCTCTGCATTTTGTTTGTTGCTTGTATTAATTGATGTTATGGGTTGAATTGTGTCTCCCCCCCACCACCGCAAAGAAAAGATATGTTGAAGTCCTACCCTCAGTGCCTCAGAATGTAACTTTACTTGGAAATAGAATGGTTACAGATGTAATTAGTTAAATTAAGATGAGGTCATACTGGAGAAGGATGGGCCCTTCACTCCATATGACTGATGTCCAAATAAAACGAGGAGGGAGACAGAGGGAAGAAGACCATGTGAAAGCACAGAGATGCAGGGAGAAGACTACATGAAGACGGAAACGGAGCCTGGAATGCTGCATCTCCAAGCCAAGGAATGGTGAAGATTGCCTGCCATCACCAGAAGCCAGGAGAAAGGCATGGAACGGATTCTCCCTCAGAGCTCTTGAAAGGAGCCAACTCTGTCAACATCTTGATTCCAGACTTCTAGCCTCAGAACTGTGAGAGAACAAATTTCTGTTGGTTTAATCCACCCGGTTTGTGGTACTTTGTTACGGCATCGCCAGGAAATCGATACAGTTGGGGTAGGCTGAACAGCTGTCACCAACACACCCAAGACATAGAGTGGCTCAAACACAACCCAAGTATACAGTAATCATCCGGGGCCAAGTTCCATACTGGTGGACAGCTCTACTGTGCACAGTCGCTTGGGGATCCAGGCAAACAGAAGCTCTGCCAAGTGGTTTCCAAGGCTACCCTTGTCCTTGCCATTCTTGCCCACAGGAACGGAAAAAGAGGATGAGAGTTTTGATGGGTCAGACAGAAATGGCCATATCACTCCTTCTCCCATTCCACTGGGGGGGACTAGTCACATGGCTCTCTGTAGCTGCAATGGGGGGGTAGGAAATATGGTGCAGCTGGACGACAGCTAGCGATCCACCCACAAGGATTAAATTCAGCCTATTTTTTTTTTTAAAGATTTTATTTATTTATTTGAGAGAGAGAATGAGAGACAGTACAAGAGGGAAGAGGGTCAGAGGGAGAAGCAGGCCCCCCGCCGAGCAGGGAGCCCGATGCGGGACTCGATCCCGGGACTCCGGGATCATGACCTGAGCCGAAGGCAGTCGCTTAACCGACTGAGCCACCCAGGCGCCCCCAGCCTATTTTTAAAAGGGACTGAATGCTTACTTCCAGGAAGACTAAATACCTAGGGGCTAGGGAAACGGTGTCCAAATTTTCAGCCAGTCCTGAGCGTAATGAAATTGAAGAGATGGAGCAGGTCAAGGCTTCTAGGAAGAGAACAGAAAACCAGAACAAATCAAGGGTCAGAGGAAAACAAAAAGCATCTCATGAGGTTTGGCCATTGGGAAATCCATGGAAATGCCCATGATTTCACCCAAACATTCTAAGGGAACTTGAACAAGACTCTTCCCACTGCCCTTTGACTTTGCTGTGGGTCTGGTGTCTTATTTTCTGTCTCTTCTGCTTAATTTCCCCCACAGCCATTACCAGGTGAAGGACCCTCCCTCCTCCCCCCACTTCCCGGCCAACCTGAAAGTGTTCCCATGGGCTTCACTGCCATGAGCTGACATTCAAGAATAGGCATGAGCCCCAAGCAGAGTCATGCTGCTTTCAGCATGGCGTGGCCAGAACTGAAATGTTGGGGGGACCCATGTAGAAAACAGGAGCAAAGAGATTCACCAGAGACTTGGCTTGTTTGTTGACTTGCTTGTTCATTTGCTCGAACCCTTGCTTTGGTGGCCAAGTGTCAGGAGGATAGGTTTGGGAGTCCAGATAGACTGGGTTTAAATCCTCTTGAGCGAGTCATGCATCCTCCCTGGGGAACAATATCCTCTACAAAACAGAGATGGCAACCAACTTATAGCACCACTGTGAAGAGTAAATGAAATAAAGTCCAGCCCGATAAATAGTTATCCTCCTTCTTCACCTCTCTCTCAGTTTGGAATCAGCACAGCAGACCCCACAAATGTCTTCTGATAGCAAGGTGTACTCAAGAGGAAAAAACAGAATCTACATCACTTACCTGTAATGGAAAGGTACCTGGTTTACTTTAGGTTTTTGCTCATACCCTGCATCTGTAATGACCTCCCTACTCTTTTCCACCCACCAAAATTACTTCCATATTCCAAGGCCAAGGTCACAGCTGGCTCTACTGTGAAACCTGCTCATATCTTCAAGTGGGATGTGAAGTTCCCAATGTGAATGGAAACACCCTGGGAGCAGAGTTTTTGTCCATCTTGTTCATGGCTATATCCCAGCCCTTGGGAGAGTGCCTAGCATACGGCAGGTGCTCAATTAATACCAGTTAGATAAATACCAGTTAGATAAATAAATTTAAATTAATTAAGCTTTCCCCTCTCTGGCACCTACAGCCCTCGTCCCACTAACACCATTCACTCATCCTCTCATCTGTCAACAAATATGGTCTGCCCATGGTGCAAGGCACTGTGGGAAATGCTAAGATGGCCAGGGAGACAGACTGACTCTGCAGTCAATCAGAGGGCATCATACATGTACTACATATGTATATATAACTATAATAATGCCAGGTCATCATGTTGCTCAAGAGTCGTTCAGAGGCGAGAAAAGTTGCCTTCTGCTGGGATGGTGAGATGGAGAGAACACTATCAAATGGAGGACCCTGATTTTAACACACCTCCCCTGGCACACCATGCCCAAGTCGTCCGATGGCCCAAAACTCACTAGAGGCAGAGTCACCCCCTCATCTTCGGGGTCCCTCGCCCTCCGTTGAGGGTCCACCTTACTTCCTGTGCCTTGCACAGAAAAGTGGCTTGAATAGATGATGTTCCAGAATGCAGTTACGCTCGGGAGCCATCGTGCCGGCAGAGCATGTCTAACTTGCTGGAGGAAATGTGTGTGAACGTCTCCCTTTTAGAAGGGGAGTAAATCGGGGACCAGTGCTAGCTCAACGCAGGTCCTCATTTTTCCACTGAGTTAGTTGGAGGGCTTTTGCTCTGAGTCTGCTCTCAGAGCTAGAGGCTGAATGTGGAGCCCTGACATTTGATTCCTTCAAGTATCGCTTTCTCATTTGCAATAAAAATACAGACATCCTCACTCTTCACTCTTCACTCTGCTGGGAGTACGTGCACGGATAGCTATGGACCCAGGTATGTGGAGTCTTCCGAGAACAGACTTTTATCCACAACCACTTGCCTGTTAACCTTCTTGTCAATGGCAAGTCATTTTGCAAAATCTGGTCTGGATCCATGTTAAACCAGCCGTTGCCCCAAATGTACCTGGGCTAAGGGCCCCTCCTAAGGACAGGATCATCTGTAAAATAACATACCATTATAATAGGAATGAGACTCCTCAACCTAAGAATGTCTATCAATTTTCTTATCTCTAAAAATGTTAACCTTCACTAACCTTGCAAGCACTGTGTAATGAAAAGGCAAAGGCAAAGAAACCTAGGCCCAACCCAAGTCCTTCCTCTTCCAGAACACTGTTCTGACTTCTCTGTCCCTCACCAAACTATCCTTTCTTGGAGTTTTTCTTTCATCAATGACCCATTTCAATGATTTACATAATGTGCTTAGCACATGCCTGGGCCCACTATTGTCATTGTTACCACATACTCCGTCCCTGAACATATTCTATCTTAAACTATGCTCTTCAAAGATCATGTGTAAACATCTTGTATTATCAAAACAATCCTAACCTTTGAGAACAAGAGCTTAGATCTACACCCCCTCTGGGTAGACCCCAAATGCTCAATAATATTATTTTTTATTTTTGTTTTTCAATTTTGAAACCACAAGAGTATATTCATGCAAGTTATCTCTAAGTATAAGAAGAAAGTATAGGAATTTTCCTCAAGTGGTCTATATATAAACCTGTTTAATATTTCCCTCATGTTAAACAATAGTAAAGATTGCTGTACAGTGTTTATTTTCCCTTTTATTTCAGCTACACAAACTACTCCTTAAATCCTTTAACATGCATTAGCCCAGATAAATAGCCTTTACAAAGTATTTTGCATTTAAATTAGCTGGTTTGGGGTACAATATTGTAGTAGTTACTTTAGTTTAATTCTGTTATGCTGACAGTTTTAGCATTATTTTAATTGTACTACCATAAAATAATTTTTCAGTCATATAAAAAAGATTAAGATTGGTAATAAAGATTACACATATTACTAAAAAAAAAAAAGAAGAAAGTATAGGAGAACCCTCTGTAACAACTCACATCCGTGGGCCATATTGAAGGTATGGCTTTCATCTTCAAGATCTGATTCAACAAGGAAATGTGTTAAGCAGGATTCTTTTAAAAATAAAAATGATCCAGGGGCGCCTGGGTGGCTCAGTCGTTAAGCGTCTGCCTTCGGCTCAGGTCATGATCCCAGGGTCCTGGGATCGAGCCCCGCATCGGGCTCCCTGCTCGGCGGGAAGCCTGCTTCTCCCTCTCCCACTCCCCCTGCTTGTGTTCCCTCTCTTGCTGTGTCTCTCTCTGTCAAATAAATAAAATCTTAAAAAAAAAAAATAAAAATGATCCAGACTCAGGATAAAAGAATAATAGGTAAAGAATATACACAAAGAGCACCAAAAAAAAAAAAAGAAGAAGAAGAAGAAGAAGCAGAGAACAATAGTATATCATTGTATAACAATTTATACAAGTATAAAAGTATATAACAAGTTATTTAGGTAGGGCTGTGGTTGTTTTGTGTGACTTATTTTTGTGTGTGGTTTTTTTTTGGAGAGAGAGAGAAAAAGAGGCAGAGAGAGAATCTTAAGCAGCCTCCACGCCCAGCATGTGAGCCTGACGCAGGGCTCGACCTCACAACCCTGAGATCATGACCTGAGCCACCCAGGTGCCCCTGTGTGACTTGTTTTTAACAGAGAAAATTGTGTGGGAGGGGGGAGAAAGGTACACAGCATGCATGGTCTGACATAAAACAGAACCACTTAAGTCAAAATTGTCCTGAACTACCACAATTCAAGAGTGATGTGGGAAACACGGAAAGGCAAACAGGTCCTCTGAAAAACGGTAAAACCCTCAAGCCAATTGTTCCCCTTGAACCTGAAGAGACAGATAGAGAGTGGCATTGTGGGACTTGTCCTCCATGAGCAGGTGGGGCAAAGAAGACTGGCGAGTAGCTGTGCTCTCACCCCACTGAGTCTGGAACAGAGGAAACAGTCAACAAGAAGAATTTAGGTTAAATGTCAGGATTAATTTCCTGACCATGTGAGTCAGTAAATGTTAAAGCGGTTGACCCACAGATGTTAGGGACTCTCCTTCGTTGACACTCTCTGAAAGGGAAAATGAATGAAAGAGACACTTCCATCTTGAACAACTTAGGTGAACACTGCATTGAAGCAGGATGTAACAGATGGCCTTTGAAACAGGTACACATATATATGTGTCATTTTATATGTGTCTGGGGGGCAGACACTATTCCAGAAATAACTGCCACACACTTAAATTGTACTCTGCATCCGTGCACACTTCTCCCTGCCATGATGCTTGAAGTGGGTCTAGCAGCACCAACCAGCACCACCACAAACATAACATCTTTAGGAACAAACTCCGGATTAACCAAGCTCAACATGCACAGCAGTGATGTTCTACAGCCATCAAAAAAGATGGCCACCTTCTGTGCAATTTAGCAGGTATTCAATTTAGCAGGAACAAGCAGAAGCTGTACACGCCGGCCTGAGTCTGCCCATGTCTGGGGACATGGGCAATCTTGGGTGGTGGGCGTGCACTGTGGCACCAGACAGACCTCCTAGCTTCTCTGACACAGCCCATGTTCCCTGTGAAATGGGATATGAAATGGGCTGCCAACAAGAACTGTTGTAAGTTAGGGGCAGATATGATGACGGAAAATAACAGAGCTCTAAGGCAACGTGGGGAGTCATCACTGCTGAAGTGGGTTTCCCCGAAGGAACTCTCTGCTCGGTAAGGGGCTGCTGAGGTGCACTGAGCTGCATGTTCGAGAGCCTGGCTGAAGGAAAGACAGCGTGAGTCATTGGTTTCCCGAATGCAGTCTGCTCTCTGGGGATCAGCCAGTCTCAGGGAAACTGGGAGTCCCAGCGCTCTCTTTCAGAGGTACACACTCACAGCTTTCAGAGAGAAGGTCCATTCAAACACCCTCCCCTGTTCAGCAATTGGCTGATCTCTTTTCAAAGAAAATGATTTCTGGATGGAACCTAGGCAGAGGTAACAATGAAATGCACTAATGACCTGATTTTCCAGACAAAAAGATCACTTTTTCATGAGGATGTGCAGCTGTGTTGGAGGTCATGTGATTCTTTATTATTATTATTATTATTATTAATGAAAAGGCCCCCTCAGGGCCCTTCTAGTTTTAGATTTCCCATCTATGGAAATAGTACTAGAAAATGTTCTTTCCCTTCTCTCGTCATCTTCCCTAAGAACCCCCTGTGGTCTGCCTGGTCCCCCAGACTTGGTACCAGGAAAGCAGGAGGGTGAGAGCAAATTCCCCAAAGTTGGGCAGAAAGGTGCGTGGGAGGCCATCAGTGAAATCAACTGTCCATGAAGGCAGAACAAGTACCATCAACATGGGAAAGAATCCACGGCTGGTGCTCACTGCCAGGTGACAGCTGGTAGGTGATGAGCAATTATGGCATCTTTTTGTGCTTCTTTTTTTTTTTTTTCCAGAGTGATGCAAATAAAGCAGAATGATTTGGTACACAAAACAAAAGATTCAGAGACAGGAGACCAGAGTTCTAATCCCAGGACTGCCATGAACCAACTTGGAGGCTTCGGCAAATCTTCTCTGGGCTTCAGTTTCCCCAACAACACATAAGAGATTGGGCCAGATCATTGAGGGCAGAGTCCCCTTGCATGCCCCCTCCAGCTGACCAACAGCGGCTACCCAGACACTACATGGAAAGGGATTCTGAGCTTGCTCTTTCCTGGCTCACTGGGAAAGAGTGCTGTGATCGATTAATGATGCCTGCCATGGGTGCAAATAGCAGTTGTGAAATGCATGCTATGGATTTGCCATCCTTGAGGTGAACGAGTTCAGGGCCTCCCAAGATTGTATCCCACCAATGTAGGAATCTCTGAAGCCTTTATCAGGACCCAGCGAGAAATCATCCTCCCGTTTTTAGACTGACCCGATGGTTCTTATAGCTTTAACTGCCCACCCCACCCCCATCTCCAATCGCTTGCTCTAAAATGCCTTCCCCAGGCCTGCCCTGATTGTCCCCTGTCCCAGCACCCACCTCACTCTGTCGTTTAATATGGTGTGAGATGACACCCATCAAAGAGGTGAAGAGGAGTTAAAATATTTTTTCAGAAAATCCAGAGTGACAAAGCCCTATCACATGACTAAAGGTAGCTAATGTGTCATAAAGAGAAATGAGCCATTGAATCAGGAATTCTGGGCTGCAGCCCCAGATTTTCCATCCGCCTGAAGCCTCCAGGCACCCCTCTCCTCTGGAGGACCCAAAGCCCTCACTTTTCCACCCTTGGTAGGTGATGTGTTCACCTGCCCCCTCTTCACTTTTTACTGCTCTCTGAGATTGTGACCACTCCTTGAACTTATTTCTGGGAACCGAATGACCCTTTGGACCTAGAACTTCAGAGCTAGAATGAAGCTCAGCCCTCCCCTTGGATAAGAAAACAAGACCTCAGGCAGAATGAGACTTCTCCCATGAACCTGAGACTGGGACCAAGTCACTGAGCATCTAGGCAAGGCCAGACATAGTGTCCCTCCCATGATCCCCCAGCCCCATCCCTGCTTTACCCTCTCCTCGCCTAGAGTGGTGGCTCCCATGGGCAGGAGACAGGCATCGTGCAAACAGTAGTAAGATACCGTGCAACATGGGTCCCCTCCCCGGCCTGCCGTCACCCAGCTGGGCTCAACACACCTGCTGTCCCCTTTGTCAAGCCATCTCCAAACCCTCATCCACAAGACAGAATCACACATCCCCACTCCCTGCACTTTAATCATGCTTCCTTACTCTTCCATCACCCGGTGTATGTTAACTAAAGATCTGTCTCTCTCCCTACTGGCCTGCATCTCGTAGAAAGTCTCATTCATGTCGACCGTCCCCCTGTCTGCAGAGCCAAAAAGAGCAAGATCACATCTGCAAACCACTATGTCTTCCTCCTGATTAAAAATAAACACTAAGGGGTGCCTGGGTGGCTCAGTTGGTTAAGCGGCTGCCTTCAGCTCAGGTCATGATCCCAGGGTCCTGGGATCCAGCCCCACGTCGGGCTCCTTGTTCAGCAGGGAGCCTGCTTCTCCCTTGCCTGCCGTTCCCCCTGCTTGTGCTTGCTTTCTGGCTCTCTCTGTGTCAAATAAATAAATAAAATCTTTAAAAAAAATAAACACTAAAACTAAAACAGCAATGTGTATAGCGCTGGGCACTCTATCTCACTGGATTGCGTTACTATTTCCATGGAGCGATTGAGGCTTAGAGAATGAAGGGACTTGCCATGAGTCTCCCAGAAGAAAGAACTGAAGCTGGGAGCTGACCCCCCGCAATTTGGAGACCAGAGGCCCCTCTTAACCACTATGTTGGCTACCTCTACTGGAACCCTAACTGTGCCCACCCAGACAGGTGGTTGTGGGGAACCTCCTCCAGCTTGCTCTGGTGGGATTGATCTGTGCCCCTCTTTAGACTGTCCTTGGCCCACTGAATCCCAAATTCAAGGGCCAGAGAGACACAGGAGGTGATTCTTGCAGGGGCTGGAAGCTTCAGGACCTTCTGGTCCTCTTCCCACACTGCATTCTTCCCACAAAGAAGGGAGTCCTAAAGGACATGAACAAGCACGTTTCAGGACAACAGGGACCACACGATCCTCCCGAGAAATACAGGCTAAAGCTAGAAGATGCTTTGAAAAGGATTTAGATGAACTCAGGTCTGGCCGGCCTGCAGTGAAAGGTCAAGGCCAACAGTGCCTCAACCAGCCTATGGCTCCCCATCTGTGCACCACATTCCCCCTGCCCAGAGCAGCTCCTGGAAGGGCACTTCTGTCATCCTTATGGGGCGGGAGGAGGCAAAGAGGAGGGACAGGCAGGTGCCCACTACCTGCTAGCTCCGGGGCTGGCATTCATGTATATCCTCAAAGTTAGGACCACCCCGCCAGGTGGGTGGTGCTGTCAGCCCATTTCACAGATGAGAAGCCTGGGGCTCAGAGCTGAAGTCACTTCCCCAGGAACTCCCCCAGAGGGAAAGGGGTGCTAGGGTAATACGCCTGTTCACCTGTTTGCAAAGAGGGGTCACTTTGGGGTGGGGTGGCATAATGGTTGAGTGATCTGGTGTGACAGGAATATGCCTATCCTAACTGTGCAAAAAATTATCATCCCTGCCTGGCTTCCCTCCTCCCGCCTCTCCCACCTGCCCTCTTCCTTCTTTGACCTTGGCTATAGATGCACAGGCAAGTGAGAAGCTTATCTTAGCAAAAGACGCCCCCGAACAGAGCCGCTGACCCTGGGGCCTTGCAGCAAGAGGAGCAAATGGGCTGCAGCGGCCAACACTCAAGGACGGGCAGCCAGTGGCCCGCCAGGACCAAGGAGGAGGTGAACTTGGAGCCAGCAGTCCAGCCAGGAGCTGCTGGAGCTGCCACACGCCCGAGTGAAGTTAATAAAGTTGCATCCTAATAGTCTATGAGGTCTCCTGGGCTTACGTTCCCGAAGGGCCCAGGCATCAGGATGTGCTTTGTTCATTTATTTTGGCAAGTTTCGCTCTGCATGCTTCTCGCTGCACTTCCTCGTCTGTTTTGCAAGCTTAATAAAGTCTTCGTAATGAGGCTTCCCTTCAGTGAGGCTGTGCAGAAGCCACTGAGAAATGGGGCAAAAGTGACAGGTTTTTTTCTTTTGCCTTTTTTTTTTTTTTAAGAATTACTGTGTTTGCAAGAAAGGGAAGAACTAATGAGCTTCTACTCCATTTAGAGGCGACCTTCCCCATTTCGATGCCGTGCCACTCCCCGGGGCACCCCATTTCTACTTAATTATTTCCAGGTTGGGTTTTCACACGGTCACTCTCAGGAAACGGGGTTCAGGGGAATAAAGACACAGCATTCCCAATGGTTGAGCAGAGGTTCCCCGACACCCACTCTGGGGTAAAACTTCCACATGGCTCCTTCTGTGTGGCCTGCCCTGTCGAGATGCTGACAGAAGCTGCAAGAGGAAGACAGGAGGCAGAGGCGGAGGCCCTAGGATGGCTCTCCCGGGGAGGGGGGGATGGGGGAGGTCTGTGTACCTGAGGGGACAGCACACAATGGTATACGCATAAGACTGGATTGATGATACCGTCGGTAAGGACGGCCGCACCTCATGGCCTGGATAGGACTCTGGGGCCAAGGTTTCTCGGAGAAAGCTGCCTCGAAGAGGGTCTTGACTTTCTTTGGTCTTAAAAGAAAAGGGAAAAGAATGAGAACTACTATTTGCTAAACATTGTGCCAGGCACATTACCTCATCCGCCCGTCTTATGAGGTGAGGTGTGATATTTTACAGGTGAGGTAAACAAAGCCCAGAGAGGGTAAACAACCTGCCCAAGGTCCCACAGCAAAGTCAGCACTTAAACCCATAGCTATCTGACTCCGAAGCCAATGCTTTGCCATTCTTCCTTGCAGCCCCTAGAAAGTATAGGACCTGGAGTAGCAAGAGAGATTTAGAAAGAAGTTCAAAGACAGAGAGAAGATTGTTTAAAAAAAAAAAACAAAACCACCTTGAAAAGCAAATGAATGCTCAGTCTGTAAAGATGAAGGTCAGAGTGCCTGCAAACCAACTGTAAATTCTAGAAGGAAAACCCAACTGAAGCTCAAAGATTTCTCCCATGAAAGGGAGCTCTACTTTACCTATCGTGTTAATATCCTCAGATTGTCATAACAAATAATCACAACTGAGGGGTTAAAACAACAGAAATGTATTTTCTCACAGTTCTGGAGGGTGGCGTCTGAAATCAAGGTGTGCGAAGGGCCACACCCCCTCCGAAGCCTCGAGGGGACCATCCTTCCCTGCCTCTTCCAGCTTCCGGTGGCTGCTGGTGCTCCAAGGCTCGTGGCCACATCCCTCCAAGCTCTGCCTCCATCTTCACATGGCCTTCTCCTCCTGTCTCCTCATGATCTGTCTCTTATCAGGACACTGGTCATTGGACTTAGGACCCACTCTAACCCAGGATAATCTCATCCTACAATCATACCTTAAGTACATCTGCAAAGGCCCTGTTGCCAAACACATCACATTCACAGCTACCAGGGTTTAGGACTTGGACACATCTTTGGGGAACATGCAGTTTAACCCACCGCACCTGCCATGTTGAAAAGTTAATTGCACCCGTATCATCCAAGTGACTGTACAGCAACCAGACCTATAAAACAGTTTCAGAAGGGATTAATGACCTCTCAGAGGAGGGCAGGGACCTCTTCCACCTCAGGGGGAAGCAGAACATGAATGGACAAGTCTCACCCACGGGTGCTGGGCATTCTTTTCCTTCCAACCTTTGTAATGTCTTGCAGATGTATATTTTTGAGGCAGCTTAGCAGGAAAGGTACAGAGAGGAAAGAGCTTCAGAGTCAGATGAGCTGAGTTCAAACCTCTAGTCCGCCACCGACTAGCTCTGTGACCTTGCGTGAGTCATCTGTCTGTTCTAGCGTCAGTTCTCCATCTATAACAGGCAGGGGAGGGCAGGGAATAACAGTGCCTATCTCACCAGGGCATCATAAAGATTGACAAGGTAATCCATGCAAGCTTCCATCATCGTGCCCGGTGCGTGTTAGCTAATGTATTTCCCTGATCTCTGTTCTGTACAATCCTGCAGCCCCAGCACCTAGCATGGAGCTCTGCCTGTCAGGAGCAGCGTCCGATGATGGCTGGAGAATGTACATATCAATAGTGTCAGCAGGAGTTCCAGCATCCCGGAGGTATCGGTTAGTTTGCTACGGGCTGGTTTCTCAAGCTCCTTTGCTTCCCACTTCTTGAGAAGCTTCCAATACGACAGGGACTGGAAAGCATAGAAATACATTTCCCAGAGTCCTTTACAGCTGGCGTGCTCGATGCGAGGGGGCTCCCCCAGGGTTCGGAAGGCAGGCATGCAATGGAGTCTCCTTTGGACATTTTTTCTCTCCCCTTCCCTGTCTTGCCTGCCAACAAGAAAAATCATGACGAGCGAGGAATTTCTTCAGCAGCATTCCAGCATCCCCTTTTCAGGTTTCTGGAGCTCAAGAGACACGTGGGGTGGCGGAGGCAGCCCCCTGAGTCCAGCTTCCTGATTCTTGGATCACAGTGACTCCGTGGTGGCCTCCGGTGCTGTCGCTCCCCTGGGGATGAGTTGTGCAGAGCCGTATTCTGGGACTTGATCCTGGAGGCCCAGGCTAGACCCTACCTACTCCCCCTACCCTTGCAATACTTTTGTAAGCATCTAATTCACTCTACTAGGTTTCTTCCCACTCAGATCATCAGTATGTCTATCTCTTCACTAATACCACATTGCCTTGATTCCTGTAGACTTACAGTAAATCCTGAAATTGAGTTACGGGAGTTCTCTAACTTCCTTTTGCTTTTTTTAAAAATTGTTAGGCTAGGGGCACCTGGGTGGCTCAGTCGGTTAAGCGTCTGCCTTCCAGCTCAGTCAGGTCATGATCTCAGGGTCCTGGGATCGAGGCCCCCCCCAATCCCCCCCCCTGCCCCCGGCATGGGAGTCCCTGCTCAGTGGGGAGTCTGCTTCTTCCTCTCCCTCTACCCCTCCCCCCTGCTCATGCTCTCTCTCTATCTCAAATAAATAAAATCTTTAAAAAAATAAAATAAAAATGGTTAGGCTTAGTATGGGTGCTTTGCTATCCCACATAAATTTTTGAGTCATCTGGTCAATTTCTACCAAAAAAAAAAAAAAATTGTGCCGGCATTTGGGGATTCTATTGACTCTTGCTTAAAATATCAAGAGGTGATTTTATTGTCCACTCCCCACCCAAACTGACGAAGGCTCCTCCCTGCCCCGCACTTCTGCGCTACCCACCCCCCCACTCCTGTGAGTCCCCAAACTAATAACAAACACCGGAGCCCTATTAGCCTCGTCTCAAGTCCTGGGCTTTTGGCTCCAATGGGCAGCTGCTGAAATTCTCCTCGAAGTTTATTCTCGGTGATGCATGCCTCCTTCCCCGTTCCCCTCTCGCATTGCCTGACACTCCATTTTTCTTCCCCCACCTGGCATCCCCTCTTCCCCCAACCCCCTCCTGCCACCCACCACCTCAGCGCAAAGTTAAAGGGCCTTTAAATCTACATGCAGATTTATTTTTGTCCAAGAAAGTGCAGCTCTATCCATTTCCCTCCTTGGCCTCTCCCTCCACCCCACCCACTGCACCTCCAGCCTGCCTCTCCGCCCCAATACACAAAGCCACAAACACTCTCCCCAGGGCTAGAGAAAGAGATGGCGCAAATCCTTCCTATTTCTGGCCTCCAAATTGCAGGCTTCTGCAGATGGGGAAATATAAGGTGTGAGGCCCCAGAAAGTTCATAAACTTTTATGCAGATTGGTTTTAGTCTGGTTTAAATTAGGCAACAAAATAGAATTTCCAGATGTTCTATTTGGAATTAACTTGGCTACAGAGAAAAGGCTACTAGGAGGAGGGGTTGGTAATAGTGTTATTTTTACATTCCAGAAAGGGAGTCACCAAAAGCATCTGGACTGGATTAGAAGAGAGGAACCTGCTGGTTGGCACATTAGGAGTGCTGCTCTCATTTATTCTGCTTGAGGACATGCAAAGGTGCAATGCAACATTCTCAAGCCCCTGGGAAGAGAAAGGGCCAGTGCCGTGGGGTTTTGTCCCAGGGGCCAGCTAAAAGCAGTGAAGATGTGGGTCAGACACGAGGAACTCTGAATGTTCGGCTAGTGGTTCTCAAATTTAAGGGTATGTATGCATCCCCTGAGGATCTCGTTCAATGCAGATCCTGAGCGATGGATAACGCTGGGGAGCACGTCGTTGTGGAACAAGGACCTGGGTGGCCAGATGGAGCTAGGAAAGAAATTCCCATCAGACCAAGTGTTTATGAAGGACCTACCATGGATCGGACACGTCTCCGAGGCTAGAGGGGTGGGAGAGGCAAGAGGGAGCAAGTAAAAGTCAGGCGTCATCATACTCTCTAGTGAGAGTAAAGTATAGACGAACAACTAAAGCAACATTTGGTCAATGGGGTCCTCAACATATGACTTGGGGTTTTACAGGGACCCTGGAGAGGGAGTGGCTAATTCCATGGGAACTAGAAGAGACATCAAACCAGGTCTTGGGGAAGATGATGCATCAGGGAAGAGAGGGAAGGGCGTTCCCTGTGAAAGGAACAGTATGTGCAAAGTCCCAGGAAATGTTTAGGAAGTGGTGAACTGGGGCGGGGGGGGCGGTGATGGGTGCATATGGTGGATGAGAGAAGGATTAGCCAGGGTTAACCAGACTGGGAAGTCCTGGGAGCCTGGTGAAGGAGTTTGGAGCTGGAGTAAAAAGAATAAGCAGGCACATTAAGTAAGAGCAATAGTGGCTTGGATTTATGTCAAGGGTGATTATTGCAGAGGAGTGAATGAGAAGCCTTCTCCTTGTTTTAAATGAGATAAGGGGACCATCTGCCTGGTTGGCTTGGACATTAGCCAACATGAAGGCAAGAAGTTAGACTCAGAGCACTGCCTCTGCTTCCCTCTTTCCTGTTGAGTTCAAGGCCAATCAGCCTCATGGGTTCACAGGTAGACTCAAGGGTCCAGAAACAGAATAGAAAGGCAGGTGTCTGGGACTACGAAACATAAGCAGAGAAGGAAGAAAAGAAGGGATCTCGAGGTCAGCTGGGCACTTTCATTCATTCAACAAACCTGAGCTGTGCACCTGGGCAGGGTCCTGGGTGTCCTCTGGGCAATAGTCCATGTAAAGGTGAGAACAGTATAGCAAAATCCATGCCTCAGTGGAGGGGGTCCAGGTACTGGGGAGCTTCAAGGGTACACCTGTGCCAGCCTGGGCTGGTAGACAGAGAATGGGGTCAGGTGGAGGTGGTCCCTTGGTTGAAGATTGAAGGGTAGGTAGGATTTAGCCAGACAAAGAAGAGGAAGAACAATCCAGGCCACTGGCGCAGATGAAAGCACCGAGTGTAGGGGACTGTAGTCCCATTCAGCATGGAAGGGCCAATGAGACTGAAGATGGCTTGGGGCCTGGTGGAGATGAGTGTTGGGCAGAAGCTAGACCTTCAAGTGTCGGGAGTCAGAGTGTTCACACTGGAGAAGACCATCCCACAGTCCCAGCCAGTGGGAATTGAATATAACACCAGTGGATCCAACAAGAGAGCCTAGAAGCTGCTTGTGCCAAGACCATGTGGGCCCATCTGCACAACCCAGGCCAGGCTATGGTGAGATCCAGGCTGGGCCAGGATCGTGCCAACCACCTTTCAGTGACCACTTTGAGTGGACGGGTGAGGTCAGGACCTGCTCAGAGGCCATGGAGATCACATATCAAGGATGGGGGATGAGGAGTCTGACCAGATTTCGAGGGTGGAGTATTCCCTCTACACTAACCGGGAAGGAGTCTTGCTACAATTGGACTTAGTAGGCCAAAGACGGGGCCCGAGGACAAGGCCTAGTCAAAAAGACGGCTCAAGGAGCCTGACTAAAGTCTGGTCAAGGGAAGGGTCTTTGCCATTATATGTGAAGGAGGATCTGTCCAACAGAACATGAGGTTTCCTCACTGTTGGCGGGAACATGACCCGGGGGGCCTATGCTTCCAGGTGCTCTGGAGCATTTCATTGCTTGGGGCCGTTAATTGAGTGGCCCTCTCTATGCCAAACGCATGCACCATGCTGCACGGCAGTCCCATCCAGCCTCAGAGGAACCAGCCCGGTCATCATGTCCTCTCCTGAAACCTCCTAGATGCCTCCAAGGAGCAGAGCTCCCAAGAGAAGCAGCACCAGTACCCCAGCCTCTCCCTTCCATCTGCTGCCACTCCACATGGCATGTCCCATCTGTGGGGGACAGTGTCAAACATGCGCCAAGTGAAGGATCGGGGCTCTGGTGGTCTGATAGGCCAGGCCAGAATTTCTGTCCGCCACTCAATGAGGCACTTTAACACAAATCACACAACAATGACGTCCACCATTGATTGACCACTATGTACCCAGTGCTTACGAACAGTATCGCACTGGATCTTTAAAACCATCTTATAAGAAAGTGATCACTACCACTGTTTAAAGAAACTGGGGTCTAAGGGTGCAAAACAATGTGGCTGAGTCACAAAGCTGGGTTCGCACCTGGGTCGGTCCAACAATAAATTCTCAACCTCATTTACAGATGCTGTGACCTCAGCCCTCACAAGTCTACAGTTGGTGTTACTACCCTCCTTTTCATGGTTGACAACACTGAGGCTCTCAGAGGTGAAATAACCAGCCCCAGTTCACCGAGCTCTTCCTCCTGTGTCTCTGTGGCTGGTACGCTGAGTCCTCTGCCTCTCTGGCATCAGAGAGAAGGGACATTGAGAAATGACCATTTGGGAACACCGACCAGGGATCTATGTCATTGCATGTTACGGTGTGTCCTAGCATGGTGGTCCAAGGCACCAGCAGGCCTGCACAGCGCCACCTTCTGGGGGTCCCAAGGTGTTGACCCAGAGGTCCACCATCTGAGTTTGGCATCCGTGCCGTATTAACTGGGGCCACCCAGCCGGGCCTGAGCGTGGTGTGTGTGTCAGGACCATTAAAGGAGACCAGAGTGGCGCTGAGACCAGCAGAACAGAAGGTCCCCAGCACATTGTGGAATGATGGAGCACAGATGGGGACGCGGGAACCAAATGTCATTACGGAACAGTCTCCCTGACGGAGGTCCACCCCCAAGCCATACTGTTGCCTGCCTGAGTCAACGCCCAGAACCTTCTCTGCTTCCCCATTGCCTGCAGACAACATCAGAATGCCTTGGCATGACATTTAAGACTCCCGCCCACCAACACACTCACACACGCACTCTCTCTCTCTCTCTCTCACACACACACACACACACACATTTAATGTTCCCATTTAATATTGATTGGTTGTTAATCCCTAAATATACCTCATGCTTCCCTACTTATGGGCCTTTGCTTGTGCTGCTTCCCAAGCAGGAATTCTCCTCTCTCTTCCTCTTCTTGCTGAAAACCTGCTCATTCTGCCATCCCGAGCACCCCATCCTCATAGCTATATCCCCTCATTTGGAACAAATCCTTCTTCTCCCACCCCTTCCAGAGAACACTACTCACACTTCATTTCTGAATTTCTGAATTTCACATGCAGGCCTGACATTCTATATCCTGAGGACGGGATCGTTTCTCCTCACTTAGGGAGAAAAGACGGAGCAAAGTTCATCTCCGTGGCCCTCTGTGCTAATCACTGTCCCTGGCGGACAGTGGCAAGCTTATTAATGTTTGTTGAATTTGAATCACAGTGTATTCAAAATGCATATTCACTGCCTGGCCACATGCATCCCAGGCTGATGGCCGTTCAAGGACTGATTCATTGCCAGTGGAGGCCCGGAGGCCGTCTGGCAGGCAGATCCCCAGCCACATGACATGCTCTGGGAGTGAGTCCTTAGCCACTTGCTAGCAAAACAGAGGTTATCTGTAAGCAGTGGTATACTGGTAAAAGTTGAACAACCAGTTCTCCAGGGAAAAGAAAGCCCTGGTCTGTATC
Source organism: Neomonachus schauinslandi (assembly GCF_002201575.2). NCBI lineage: Eukaryota > Metazoa > Chordata > Mammalia > Carnivora > Phocidae > Neomonachus > Neomonachus schauinslandi. Next base: position 93,091,639 of record NC_058405.1, on the reverse strand, counting down.
ATTCGCTAATCTCTATGGTGTAAATTTGGTCACCTTAGCTGGTTTCAAGATACCACCGAGATCTTCCATTGTCTTCATCTTATTCTAAGATCCTCCACTATCCTATTCAACATCGTCATTATCAATAGCTTTCAATAGCCTCCAGTCTTTTAACCTTGTCTTATTCCCTCCCCTCGATACAGCCGGCCGGGGTGAACTTCTTAACACACAGTCCAATCATGGCATTCCCTGGGTTTGAGACTTTCAGTGCCTCTCCACTTTTAAGATGAAGTCCAAAGTCATTGCCACCACTCACAAGACCAGCTGTGATTTTGCCCCTGCCTGTCTCTCCAGCTTCATGGGGAACCACTCCTGGCTTGGCCACACTTATCGGCTGCTGAGTCTTTGAGCCAAGCTTCTCTTTGACTGCAGATTTTGGCTCACATTTCCCTCTGTCTGCTACCCTCTTCCTCCTCCACTGTCTCCTTCCAGCCTCAGCTCAAAGCCCTCTCCCTCAGAGATAATGTCAGTCCCCACCCATCGCCCCTATTATCGCCTACTGTAGATCCCAGATTTTTAATTTGTAGCACTGGTCCTATTGGTAATCATACATTCATTTGTACGGTCATGTGTTTCAGATGAGCTCCCCCACTGGCCTGTAAGCTCATGAAGAACAGAGACCATGCCAGTGTCCCTCACTGTTGGATATTCAGCATTTCTTCCAGAGCCAAGCACATGGTAGAAAATAAATATTTGTTAGCTGAATTAGTTAATGGTCTACAAGCTCAAAGAGATAAGCAAAATCTTTATGGATGGCTGTGCCCAGCACAGGGAAATGGCATCGCCTTTCAGGAAAGACAAGGAACCCCAGAGAGAAAACTAAAACCCAGAAGGCTGGCATGAGACCAAAAAGATTGGCCACGTTGTCTTTCTCTACATCTAGGGCTTCACTGCCTTGAACTTGGACTTTGAGGAATCAAGGAGTCTAGACGTATTTCCTGGGTGGTGGGCGCTAAGGAGGCATGCACCCATGAAGACGATTACACCTATAAGCCAGGTCCTCTGAAGTTTATTCCTCAGACCTGCAAACAGTGCATGGATTTAAATTGGCTACGTGGAAATTACAGAGCCTTGAACCTCGAACCTTCTGACCTTATTATGGGATCAGGAAAGGAAGGTATTTTCTAAGTTTGGGCCTAAGAATGAAAGGAGTAGCAGTGCCTCCTAAACCAAAGTGGTGCTGATAGGAATTAGCAGGAGAATTCGAGGACATGCTGAGTCCCAGGGGCTGGGACGAGGGACAGAGCTCTTGGCGCCTCCACAGACACCTGCATGGAGAGAGTCCCTCCATGGCCAACGGGGGAGCATCTGGCCATGGTTTTTAGGAAGCATGGCAGGAAATGTCTTTACGTTACTGTGGCCTATGGTTTCTGATCCTTCACTTTAAGGGCTGCTATCTGTGAGAGCTACTGCGTTCAGGGCTGGCCAACCTTAAGGAGCCAAATGTAGACAAAAGAGCCTCAGGGCAATGGCTCCTGAAGGAATTATGCATTGGCCTCGTCAGGGTGGCTGGACCGTTCCCAGAAACCAGGACACAGTGATGGCAAGGCAAAGGTGGACATGGGTGGGGATGGGCAGTGGCAGGCAGACAGACTAGACCCTGTGGTTCCACCAGGACTCAGAGGAGCACCGACCCCAGCCACCAACCCCCAACCCCGTATCGTGCTGCCCCAGCTTACCCTTGGTGGTAAGGTGGGCTTCTTGGCTTCGGGTCAGCCTGTCAGTTTCTGCTAAGAGGCAAAGCCAAAAGGGAGCCCGTACCTTCCCAGAAGGCTGCCTGGGGTGTCCTGCCTGCCACATGGACACTGATCAGCTCCTCTCCCTCTTCCAAATCACCTCACTCATCCAGTACCCAGCCTGTGCCCACCCCCTCGATGACACCTACCTGACATCTCAGCCCACCTGCCTTAAAGTCTATGCCACATAATTCTGCAATGCGGACCATTCTGGATCTTTCTCCAGTTGGATCACCTCCATGTAGGATGTGTGGAGAACAAGTAAGAAATTCTACTTGTGTTTATTCTGTGTCTAAAAAGTAGCACAAATTTACAAGTACAGAATTCAGGATTTCACATCCGTTGCCCTCGCTGGGTCCTTAAGTCAGAGCCTCATATGTCACGTGGTAGGTGGGGAATTTAGAGGGGACTGTGGCTGGTCTATAGTATGATGGGGATGACAGTGGCCTCCTCACTCCTCTGACTGTTTCAGCATCTTGTGATGTGTACAGTCTGTATGGGAGTTATGGATTACATTAACTTAAGTAGTAGAATGTTTACAACACTTTGTAATCTGATGTGGAGTGAACATGAAAATCTTTTGTACCGTACGAGGACTGTAGGTTTTCTCATGGCAAACTATTTTTTAAAAGGTGATCAATTTTGGGTGCCTGGGTGGCTCAAGTCGGTAAAGCATCTGACTCTTGATTCTGGCTCAAGTCATGATCTCAGGGGCATGGGATCGAGCCCCCGGGTTGGGCTCTGCACTCAGCGAGGAATCTGCTTGAGATTCTCTCTCTCCCTTTCCATGTGCCCCTCTCCCTGCTTGTGTTCGCTTTCTCTCTCTCTAATAAATAAATAAATCATTTTTATTTTTTTAAAGGTTTTATTTATTTATTTGACAGAGAGAAACACAGCAAGAGAGGGAACACAAGCAGGGGGAGTGGGAGAGGGAGAAGCAGGCTTCCCGCCGAGCAGGGAGCCCGATGCGGGGCTCGATCCCAGGATCCTGGGACTATGACCTGAGCCGAAGGCAGATGCTTAATGACTGAGCCACCCAGGTGCCCCTAAATAAATCTTTTTTAAAAAGGTGATCAATTTTAAGATGAATTATACATTTTTCTTGTACAAAAAAATATGTGTTCTAAATTCGCTGGAGTTTTCTGTGATGAAACTAGCTATTGTAGTATAACAGCTGAAATATTCTTAGTTTTTTAAAAACATATACTTTCCAGGTAAAAGTCGTATTTTAAACAAGTGATAAATAACTGTTTTGCCAAAGTCGAGTGTGCTATAGCAAAGTACCTTGAGCATGGATGTTTGAAAATGTTTCCATCATTGTGGGATTTTGTTCTGAGATAACATATGTAATACCTTTTCTTGAAAAAGCCCTCATATCTGCACACTTTAAAAACTTGGAAACAATTCCTAACCTATTTAAAAATATTCCCAAAGAGGAGCGTCAGTGGATCTTGAACCCATTCGTTAAAAATATAACTTTTGATTAGCTTACAAGAATTGACATTAAGGAAGATGGAAACTGACTAGCTGACTAGATGAATTTCGATAAAAACCTTTGTGTAATTGCTGGGTGGAATTTTTTTTAAATGAGCATCTTGATTGAGTAAGCACAGCCAGCATTGCATTTCTTCCATTTGGATCTCTGTGTCTTTGTAAAGATTCTTTTTTTTCAGCCCTGACAACCATTAAAACTAAGCATTAAAAAATAAATAAGTAAAATAAAACTGAACCAGAACTTTGAATCCAATGGTCTATTATAAAGGTTTAAACCAACATGAAAACATATTCCAATATATTTTTCTAAAGCTCATGGCAATTTTGAGTGAAGACAAAAAGTCTTCTTTGCCGCTAACAAAATTAATTTTTTAAAAAACAAAGTATTACTTAATATACCTTTAGCTCATCCACTTGTTCTTCCCATAGTAGTTTCTTTTGTTTTCCTTTGTATTCCTCTTTTTATATTTAGTTCCTTTGGTCCTACTGATGAAATCAAATATCTTAACATTTTAAAGTGCCACTTGCTTTATTTTAGCACACTTATTCGTTTCTTTTGTGCATGTTTTATCCTGACTGTAACACTGGTACAGAAAGAGGTGCATCTGGTTGATAAAGTGATCATAACGGGGGACTGAGGATGTATGATGCCTCGATGCATGGACGGACGGACAGAAGGCTCCGTCGGGACAAGGGAAATCACATAATCCTCCCACGGCTTCTCTATCCCACCCAATACCTGGCCATGGCTGCCCAGGAAACATTTGTTGAGTGGAGGGATGACAGAGTAGTAGTGGACAGGAAAGGATGAATATAGTAGTTGGGGAGCCTGGGGAAGATGCTGTCCCTCCTTGGGAATTCCACTGGCCGGGGAGCCTGAAGACCTGCACTCAAATCATAGCTTCGCCACCAATTTGTTTAATGGCCTTGTGCAGGATATTACCAGGTCTTTTCCTCCTTCACTACAAAATTAAGTTTCCCAAACTTCAGGCATTTATGTGCCAACAGGATTTTTGCCATTTCCTCAAAATTAAACCTAGTACTTCTTTTTTAATAACTCACTTTTCTACCCTCTTTATCCTAAAACGGTAGCTAGCCTGAAATCAGGTACAGATAAAATAGTAATTTCTGTCTACTGCATATTAAAATAAAAATGTAACTATTAAGGGGCACCTGGGTGGCTCAGTCGTTAAGCGTCTGCCTTCAGCTCAGGTCATGGTCCCAGGGTCCCGGGATCGAGCCCCGCATCGGGCTCCCTGCTCAGCGGGAAGCCTGCTTCTCCCTCTCCCACTCCCCTGCTTGTGTTCCTTCTCTCACTGTGTCTCTCTGTCGAATAAATAAATAAAAATCTTTAAAAACATGTAACTATTAAAAAACAAAATGCTTATATTCTTGTTAGCAGGAGTCTATGCACCACTCTTTGGGAAACACAGGGCCAGATGGTATTTCTAAGGTCCATTCAGCTCTAAGCCCCGTGAGTCCATAATTCTATGAATGGGATGAGCCCTCTGATTTCCTGGGAGCTCTCCAAGTCTGGGTGCCAGCTTTGGGATTCGGGCTTTAACCTCATTTCCTCAATTCGGAAGACACTTCCTGCTTTCCATCTGGAGCGTGACCTCAAAGTTTTGGGGATAAAAGTGGGATCATTTTTATTTCAAACAGGAGAAGCTCCGTCTCGGTATTGACCACTCCAAGCCAGAGAAATATGATACTCTATGCATGAATCTGATGATTTTTTTTTTCTTAAATTGCAAGCTTTTAGCTCAAAGCTTCCTTTCCACCCATAAGCACAGAAGTGGCAGTCCGAGTTGTATTGTCCAGACTGTGGAATTTATACACGCAGTGATGAAGGGACGGGACCCCATGATTCGAATCGGGGGACTGGTTTCTGAGCCTGGTCTATCAAGAACTTTCTAGCAGTGTCACTGCGGGCAAGATGCCTAAACCACCTCAGGCATAAATGGAGCTGTGACTGCTCCCTTCCCTCCCATGCATGAAGGATGGAGACAAATAGGACCACTCTCGCGTGTGTGCACATTGTCACTGTTATTCATTCAACAAACACTGTAGGGGTCACCTCTGCTCCAGGCCCTGTGCTGAGCATGGGGGATACAGCAGTAACCAAAATAAAGCACTCTGTCCTCATGGACCTTACATTCTACTGGCAGGAGACAGACAATGAAGATAATACATCGTCACACAGCGTGGGATATGAGGAGGTGGAAAAAAATCAAGCTGGGTCAGGGAGTTAGGGACTTTCCAAGAGTCAGAGACCCTTTCCTCCCAGGGCTGCAATTCCCCTCCATACCCTTCCTACCAGCACCCCTTCCTTCCCTCTCACCCCCCATGGGTCAGGTGCCATTACTCAGGTCGCGACTAGTAGCGTGGACCACCCACCAGTCCCCAGACCCAGACGGGGTGATGTTTCCCATCTGGTCCTTGTCAGACAAGCTCTTGGCCTGGCCCTGGACTAAGTAAAGATAGAGCTGGAATTTCAGATCCAAGGAAGAAGTCCAAGCAGCCCTCTTGTAAGACCTTGGGTAAGCCATTCAAATTCTCTGGAATGTCGGGGCTCCTTTTCTGTGAAATAGGGAGGTGAAACTAGGTTATTTCTAAAGGCCCTTCTAGTACTAAAATGCCTCAGGGATAATTATATCAACAGCAAATAAGAATGCAAACTGTATTAAGAGAAATGGATTGTACCCAGAAAACCATAATGATGCCCCTAAGATCATATAAATGACATTCACTCTGAAATGGGGACTGAAAATTGAAATTGACGTGGACCCCAAAGCTATCACTGATCTAAGTGATCCTGGGAAAATATGCACTCTAGAACATACAACCCTAACAACACTGATTGCCTATTAGCTGCCAAGCACTGCGCTAGACACTCATTTAATGGTCTCCATGTTCTGATGAGAGCCGGCCTAGACTTTCACAGCACTTCACACAAGATGAAGTGCCTAGTAGCTTCTGTCTTTCCAGAAGAAGGCAGGCTTTCTGAGCCAGAGGTCACACCCTGGAGGCCTGCATCTGGCCCACAGGCATGTTTGGTTTGGCCCACACAGAGTCGGCCGGAACGATATTTTCAAAAGATATTAAGCAGTTACCAACTAATTACACACTAAAAGAAAAAAAAAAGTATGGCTTTCTTTGAAAAATCTGGGGCTTTGGCCCACATTTATACCTGGCATTGGCTAGAACGGAATCACAATCACCCTGTGAGGTTTGCCACAGACCCCACCGCTCTCTACTGCTTCCTGATCTGGCCCCTTCCCTCCTTGACAATACTTGCCTGGCCTTGTTTGAGACAACCCTAACCCCTATTCCAGACCTTTGTCACGGCACCAGAGGATGTCAGGATCCAGGGAGTAATGGGACAGCGAAGTGTTCTTGGTCGAGAGTGTGGGACGAACGCCATCAGATGTACACGGGAGCTAGAAATGTGAATAGTAATAGCTACCCTCGATGGAGTGTCCCCTCCATCCCAAGCACCATGCCACATGCTCTGCACAGATTACTTCACTTTGTCTCCATGGCAACCCCTATTAGCCTTCATTTCCAAAAAGGACACAGAAATTCAAGAGCCGTTCAGTGACTTGTCCAAAGTCACACCTTTGGGATTTTGAGCCCAGACCAGCCCTACTCGTTCCTAAGCCAGACTGCCCCTCCACCCCACCTTGCGTTTGTGTAGCACTTTTGACTTTTCTAAGACGTAGACGCTCACTCACTCCATCGTTAAAATCAGGATTTTGTTCAGGATTAAATGATGTTTAAAAAGTCAATCTGGGGGCGCCTGCGTGACTCAGTTGGTTAAGGGGCTGCCTTCAACTCAGGCCATGATGCCAGGGTCCTGGGATCGAGCCCCGCGTCAGGCTCCCTGCTCCTCTGGGAGTCTGCTTCTCCCTCGCCCTCTGCCCCTCCTCCCTGCTTGTGTTCTCTCTCTCTCAAATAAATAAATAAAATCTTAAAAAAAAAATAAAAAGGTTAATCTGATATATTCCCTCTGCTATGTTGGTGGCAAGGATGGTGGGGGCTGGGCAGTGGGATAGGGGCGGTGCAAGAAGCAGACAGAGATAGGTTTGCAACGGTTGAGTCATGTCAATTTGGGAGTGTATGTGAAACCCACCAACAAACATGCCTGTGTCTTTTGCAAGACTTCAGACATTCCAGGCCACCAGGCTGATCAAACCAATTTAACGGGGCTAGGGGAGAGGGTGAGCTCAAATTTGTTCCATGTTAGGTTGCATCTGGGCACACAAAGGAGCATTTCTCACGGACTGGCCAACACCGCCGTAGCAGGGAGACAATGAAGGAGAAATGCAAAATAAAAACTGTGCGTGGCACTGGCGTTAGGTTATCCTGCTGTTTGCTAGTCTGTTCTCGTCACAGATGAGCCTCTAGACGCAGCCCCCATCCTTACTGAAGTCATTTCTGCCAGGTGTGCGCAGACGAGCTAAACGTGATCCTTGCCCCGGACAGACACCGAAGCCCAGTGTTCTGGGTGCCCCTCTCAAACTCTGAAGGAGGGACTTGGGTCACTCAGCCACTAGCTGTGTGACTTTTGACAGCTTAGAAACCATCCTGGGACTCACTTTTCCCCTCTCCAAAAACGGCTGACAATGCAACACCCAACCTCACAGGTTCACCGTGACAATGACCTCACTAGACAGCAGTGAATTTTAGTTATTACCTTCCTAATCAAAAGTCAAGCTTTGGAGGGCAGATACCTCCCTTGTGCTTCCACCCCATGCAAAGAAGCCTCACACCTTGGCTGACCCAAGGGACACTCAGATAATACTCATGCATTGAGATGTCAGGAAGCGCGCTGAGACCCAAGATCTGAGCATCCTGAAGGAAAGACTCTAGAATCTGCAGAACGGAAGAGGAAGGACCTGAAAACACCTAAGGGGGAAAAAATAAAAAATTCAATAGCCCTTTGCAAACAAAGAACATCCAGAAGGACAGATACGGATTTTAATTTAGTTACAAGTATAGTTTTTGAGTGAAGTGCCTCCTAAGGAGTTAGGGTGGAGTTACAAAGATGAATCACATCTTGCCCCCTCCTGTTTATATTACTCAGAAGATCTCTGGGGACTTCCTTCACATCAGTTAACCTGGTGCCTTGTTTATCCTATAGAGGCCCAATAAGGATTTGAGAAAGGTGTGACTAGGCTCCTGGGGGCCCTAACATCGAGCATGCTCTAGGTTCTTCAAAGCCTACGCACCATCTCCCTGCTCCATTATCACACAGCCCCAGACCCTGAAGCCACCCCTAAGCCTTCAAACCCCTCAGACCTCTTAGGATCACCATCTATACCAAACGCTTTGAGACCAAATTATATTCTGTCTGTACAGAGCTTCCTCGATCTTACAGTGTAGTTACAACCCGATAAGCCCCTCCTAAGTTGAAAATACTGTTAAGTCGAAAGCATATTCACTATACCTCACCTACCAAACATCACAGCTTAGCCTCGCCTACATTAAATGTGCTCGGAACACTTACGTTAGCCTTCAGCAGGGCAAAGTCATCTAACACATGGCCTATTTTATAAAAAAGGGCTGAACATCCCATGTAATTGATTGGATACCTTACTGAAAGTGAGAAACAGAATGGCTCTCGGGGTACAGAGTAGTTTTAAGTGTCTCAGCTGTTTGTCCTGGGGATCACCTGGCTCGCTGCCCTGCCCAGCCCCACAAGAGAGCACCGCATAGCCGCGGAAAAGATCCAAACTCAGAATTCCAAGTACAGCTTCTACGTGGATGGGTATCACTTTCACACCATCACAAAGTTTAAAACTCTTAAATTGGGAACCATCCTACGTCAGGGAGCGTCCGTCCGTATTGTGCACTGTTTTATTTGCTCAGCACACGGGAAAAGCACCACAAAAATTAATGAATTAAAGTTCCCTGAAGGCAAGGACCATTCTTTCTCTACATGCCAGGCCTGTTTTATATGTTAATAAATTCTTGCAGCTGAGTTGTGCAGTTGCCATTGACTAAGAGCATGTGGACAGCGCCCGGGAGAAGGGAGACACTTAGCATCAGTCAGTGGGCATCGATCAGCAGGGGCATTGGCCCCGTGTCCCAGGGCGTGAGTCCCAGGGCGGACCTATGTACCCACACACAAGGGCTAAACAGCCCGAGTGCCTGTTTAAAAGGCGAGCCCTCCGGCCTATTCCCCAGCTCAGAACCCCGGTCTGTCCCTGCCCCATCTGCTGCACCACCCACACTGCCGGGAGAGCAGAGCACACGTTCTCCTGTGAGCGATGCTGAAATCTGAGCCAGCTATGTGTGAAAAGCCCCAAAGTGGGGAAAACGGTTGCTTGCCAAGGGATGCTTTTCAGACCACACTTTTAAAAAGTTTAGAAGAGATGGGTTCCCAACCCATCGCCTTCTCCTTCTTTGGATCGGGGTGATAGGTAAGGATAGTCTTCATGTTTTTCCCAAATTAAGTAGCGTAAACCTGTTTAATTAACCGGACAGACTAAACTAACAGCTTCCCGGTTTGCATATTTAAGGAAGAAATGCGAGACAGTTTGAATTTCCTGGAGGTTGGCACTGATTATTTTTCGGGGCAACAGTAAGATTTATAGCTCCAAAACCAAATTCAAGCAATTTCAGAAATTGCATGCCCCTCAGGGCCGGGTTTGGTCTCAGATGACTTTTCCGCTTGCGCTCGGGTCTAGGCAGGGAAACGGCACATGAAAAGCAAGAGGCCAAGGGCTTGTTAAGGCTGAAAGTTCCTCCCACCCGGAAATTCTCTTCCGAGCTGTAAGTAGCCGAAAACCCAACCTACATTCTTAAATTCCACTGAAAAAAAATATCTCACCCTGGTTGCAATGAATTCGATACTTCTGTGCTCTGTGCAATATGTGTGATATATAATCCATATCAAAATTTCTTAATCCTAAATGTAATACGCATCCTGCAAAGACAGTAATTCTTTGCTAATCTTTGGGAGTTTACTGCATTTGCTGTCTGGGAGTCCTTGTTTCTAACAAATCCACTTCTAGCTTTAAGAATCACTCATGGACATTGTTTGTCTACCCTGTAATGTTTTCAATGGAGACGGGTTATTTATTTGATGAAGAACAAGGATTGTCCTGCGAGACCTCTTTCTCTGATTCTTTCACAACTGCCATAACTGAGTCATTATTCAGGAAACGAAAGTCCCATTTAAACTGAATTTTAGATTTTGTTCCTCTGCTTTCTGCATGGTGAATTGGAAGTTCGTGAGTTTTGTGACCCGATTGTGAGGGTGCAGATGAGTTCTGGGGAGGGTGGAGAGATCCGAAATCCATGGGATTGTCATACAGAGAGAATAATTGTATAAAATTTTAATTATCTATCTTGGAGTAATAATAAATGTTTGATGAGATAATAATGAGACATGCAGGGAACTGTTAATGAATGTGTGGAACATAAAGCGTTCAAATGAAGGAAGAAAAGGAATTGCTCAGAAATCCGCTGCCACTATTCATACGCGGGCGACAGCATTCTGTCTGGAAGTCAAGCGGAGGATGCTTCGTGGGTCAGACTGTAGCCAGGATAATATTGTGTTTGTTTATGATGGAGACAAAGATCTTGGCTTATTTTTCCCCTGGCAATACTGCTACCAAAAAACTCCCGAATTTCAGCTGAGATCCGGAGCCCCGTCCTGAAATTCCGTTTGGGGTTTTTCTTGTCGAATCACCCCCCCACCCCCCTGCCCGGGCTGGTTCCCTGTGTCCTTGTTGCTCCCGTCCAGGGAGAGCAGGTAGGAGCACAAGGAGAGCATTAGGAGCCTCCGGTCACTGACTCGTCTCAGCGGTCATGGTGCTGGGATTGTTCCTAACTTAATTCAACAAAAATCAGAGGTTGTTTTCTCTTTCGGTAGGGTTGTTTATTTGGAAAAGCACCGTATAATTAAAACCAGTTTATGAGTTGTTGCAGGCACAGAAGTGATGAGTCAGGCCTCAAGATTCGTTGTTGGGGGTGGGGGTGGGGGTGGGGGTTCTACTCAAGCGAGAAATAGAAAGTCTTGGCCAGATGGGACATTTGCAAATAGTTTTTATTTCTCTGTATGCTCATCGAGGCCATACGCCAGGACTCCAGGAAGATATGTGAGAGGAAAAGCAGAACCAAAGAGAAGGAGAACGTGAGAGGAGAGCCTTAGACCCACCTCAGGACCAAGGACCTCAGCATCCACCCTGAATCCAGATCTGAGCAACACTGAATGTCTTGCACTTGGCAGGAAAACATAATGGAGGCAGATGAACCCTCAGAACTGGCTCCAGGCAGATTATGCATTTGACCCTTGCTGAAACCTTAAAAGGACAGAAAGGGACTTTTCCTCTGGTAACAGGGGAGTAGCAACATTTTAAGTCTTGGAGTAGTAAGAGGTAACTTTCAAGAGGTACTCACCATGTTCTAAGGGCCCTATTAAGCACGTCAGAGGTATCAGCTCATGAGATCCTCAAAATCCCAAGAAATAGAGATTCCTACCCCCATTTTGCAGATTAAGAAATTCAAGTGTGAAGAGTTTAAGCATTTGCCCCAGATCTCAATGCCAGGAAGTGGTACAGCCAGGATCAAAACTTAGTCTCTCTTAAGTTGTCTGTGGGTTCTCTTTGCATTGGGCGACACTGGCGCACCAGGCCCTTCCCTGCAACATCCGGGTGATGCATTCGATGTGTCAACACTGAACGCACACTCCCCACCTACTGTGTCCTCAACCCTTCCAGACTCCCATGTACACATGCAGCAGAGGTTGGGGCAGACAGCCACCTGGACTGTCAGAGGCTTCCAGGAACCTCAGGGAACACCTGGTACAACCCCCTCACCTTACAGACCAGGATATGGAGGACTGGGGGGGGCGGGGGGCAGGTATAGAAATGATCTCTTTGTTCAGTGGCCGGTTTTCAGAACAGAATCATTCATACACATTCTGGCCGACTTCATAAGCCAACGCCCCCCAAAGCACGGTGCGTTGGAAGTGTTCTGCCGCTTGGAGTATCCGGGGGGGGACTTGGGGGAGGGGGGGGGGGCAGGGAGGAAGGAAGAGAGTAAGAGCGACTGAGTGAACAAGAGAAAGAATAAAAAGAAAAGAAAGAAGAAGGGAGGGAGGAAGAAAGAGAAAGATGGAAGGAAGGAAGGAAGGAAGGAAGGAAGGGGAGGAAGGGAGGCAGGCAGGAAGGAAGGAAGGAAGAAAGAAAGAAGAAAAGAGAAAGCTGGGCCTGGATTCAAACAAAACATATTCTGTCAGGATTGAATTCTTTTTGTTTGCATGTGTCACGCACTCAGCATTTGGGAGGATGCACCGGCGTTCTCACGAAACTAAGTCAGAGGCAAAACACACCATTACAACTTAATACATCCAGTATGTAATTTGTACTTAACAGAGAGGTATCTGGGACCATTGGCCTCCTCCCCACCCCACCCTTCAGACTTCCAGCCGCACAGTGGGAGGTAGGCCTCAATGCGACCTTTGTTTCCAAGCTTCTGATACCAGCGTCAGTTGGCGGGGCTGCAAAACTGCATCGTGTCCTCTGAGGTCCTTCGGGAGGGGAGGGGGGCCTGGACCCCGGTTCTTCCAAAGGGAGACCGGGCCCAGGAAATGCGTCCCTGACTCTGGAATGAGCCTCCAAGGCCGAGAGCCCAGAAAGAGATGGGAAACAGAGTATCCCAGCTCTTGTTTCAGCGAGAGTTAACCAAATCAACTTCCAGTCCCGGTCTCCTCCGTAAAATCAAGGCTAGCCTGGTGGAAGCCAGCCCTGAAGGTGGCCAGAGAGGCTGGTTCCCTTCCAAGGCCTGCTCAGTGCTGCCTAAAATGGATCTGTGTGTCCATGTTGCTCTTCACCAGGCTAGACACGCCGGGCCTTGCACAGACCAACTCCCCACCCCACGATCTGCAGAGCAAGCTGGGTGGTGGTAAGGACATAATTTAAAACTGTTGCCTAGTGTTCTCCTAAGCCATGCCCTACTTTGAAAAAAAAAAAAAAAAACCCTTCATCCTTCAGACAACAGCTGGAAGGCTTGGCTGAATGGTGCGGCCTCAGTGCGGAGGGTCACAGGGTCCTGATCTAAGGGCTGAGAAGTCTTGCTCACCCAACTGTTGACACTCAGTAAACGGGACAGGCGGGGCTCGTGTGGGCATCTGAGGAAGAAGGCCCCCACCCCACCCCCAGCCAGAGAAAGAATAGGAAGCAACTTCTATTCAGGGTTCACAGGGGTCCCCAGCCCCCCTCCGCCCCCTGCCAAAGCCACTGGGCCCTTTCCCTGCCTCCAAGTTACCTTGTATTATAACAGGATTAAAGTATATTTAGCTCCTCTATTAGCATACTTTAGCCCCATTTTAGCCTACTTAAGGCTTCCGGCTGGCTTTGATCAGTTTTGCGTTCTACTGACCAACAGGAGGGCCCCGGCAGGCAAAAAAAAAAAAAAAAAACCCAAGTGGGGGTGGGGAGTCAGACTGTGAAATTATCCTGATGCTCCTTCTCTTATTCTCAGTCTTCCATTGCTTTTCTTAAAAGGCCCAGTTTACACCCAGAGTGGGCAGGAGGAGAGGGGAAGGGAGCAAGAACCAATAATAATTAGGTCTTAGTGGGAAGAGGAGAGAAAGGGTTTGAGCATCTCCTAAGAAAAGGAGGGGGGGAAACCCTATAATTTCTACAGTGTCTGCCTTTTTATTGCTTGCATTTGCATATAAATTAAATCCATATTGTAGCTTTAAGGCAAGCCCAGGCTTAGAATTCCACCCAGCTCTGGGTCCCATTGTCTTATATCCCCGTTCTAGGCAGGCGGCAGTGAAATGAAAAGGGAGGGAGCTCCGAGGAAGGAGAAAGTCAGCTTTGTCGCGTTTTTAATTTGCCTGTTTGTTTTCTCCGCCAATTACAGGCAAATTAATATTTAAACTTTGGGAGGCTGCGAGGAAGTGCTTACAAAATAGGTTTCCGACTCCAGGGTGTGCGGCCTTCTGCTTTCGGCCATCCTGGGGTTGAAATTTCCTGGTGGTGAAATGAAAAATAATAATCGTAATTAAGTAACAGCTTGGACCTAGATCCTGTTTCGATTGCTTCTCTCATTGTGCCAAGGGCGCTGAGATTCATGGCGCTTCTGGAATGATCGCAGGTGGCCAGGGAGGGCTTTGGCTGGATGTCCCCTGTCCTAGGCTTTCTTGTGGACCAGAGGTGGGGCCCAGCGCAGCTCCCCTCCGTGAAAAGTGGCCTCTGATTCCACTCTCATTCAGAAGAGTGTAGCCAGGGAGTGATCAGATGCTGGGGTAAGCCTGTTTCGGAACCCCACATGCTATCCTAGCAAACACATCAGGGTGGAAGTGATCTCCTAAGGCAGATCTGCGTGAAACACGGGGGAAAGAGCCCTCATGCTTCTGTCTCAAAAACATTCCATTCGGAAGCAGTGAAGAGCAGCAGGTTCCCCCCACCTTGCGCTTCAGCCTGGCCCAGCCATAGGATGGAAACACTCTTCCGGAAACTCCTGAATCAAAAAGCAATCAATTACACAAAGTTCTAATAAAATGTCGGAGAGACAGGAGGCCCTGGCGGGGCCCAGGTATCCTTTCCGAAGCATGTGTTCTTTGGCTTATTTTAGAAGTTAATATATGTACCGTGCATTGAGCCCTCTTCCCTCCCTCCCCTCACCTCCGGATTACTGGGGCTCCTCATTACTGGTGCTGCTGGGATGTGTCATCTAATGTGGGAGGAGGCACCTAGTGAATTACTGTTGCTAATTAATCCCTCTAACAAATCTCCCTTCTGACATGACTTCAATAATCGGTTCCACTGTGTCCTTGTACCTCTTCGGAGTTCTTCGCTGCGCTAAGCCCCCTCAAAGTCAGTTTCTCGAGCCTGTGCAATAGCCTACACCCTTCCAGTTGTTCTGTCTAGACGTTTTCTGCCTCCACTAGCCTTCCCTCACCCCACACCCCCAAATAATGTTTCTTTCCGGGAAAGAAAGCCAAAAACACTGCAGCTTCCCAAACACAGCCTCCCCGTTCCTTGTACTCAGAACCTCAGAAAAAAATCCAGCTTCCCCCCATGATGCAGACCCTGCCTCTACCCGCCACCAAGGTCTTGTGAATTTCATTTCCATTTCCTTCAAAGACCACTCCACATGCTCAGTGTTTCTCCCTGAACAACAGGGCTCCGCCTGGCGTTTTTTATTTCTTTGAAATAAGCCCCTTCGTGACTCCTCCCTGACCTGGTCCCACATGGGCACTGCCAGATGGGATGCAGTTTCATGATGAGTCTAATTGGGTGTGTTTTGCCCATTTGCTTGATCTGTATCTCCGGAAAATGTAAGCTGCCCGCACTGGAGATGCCAATTGCAGCATCTCCCACTGTGTGTCCAAAAAAAAGAAGAAGTTCAACCTGATAACTAAATTTTTTTAAAAAATTAATTTCTTTATTTGAGAGAGAGACAGCAAGTGAGAGCTAGCGGAGGGGCAGAGGGAGAGGGAGAAGCAGAGAAGCAGACTCCCTGCTGAGGGCGGAGCCTGTGTCTGGGGGTCTGGGGGCTCAATGATCCCTACCCATGAGATCTTGACCTGAGCCGAAACCAAGAGTCAGATGTCTAACTGACTGAGCCACCCAGGCGCCCCTGATCACTAAATTTTAAGACCAGTCATTGACTGACTAGATTTATCCAGTTGTTCCAAACCAATACTAATAATAAGAATGACAGCTAATATTCTTGACTGTTGATTCCAAGTCAGGCTCGGTGCTACGTGCTTTATGGAACAAGTTATTTCTCACTTTTTATGCTCACAACAACTCTAGATGACCTAGGTACTATTATTATCCCAATTTTACAGGTTATGTAACACAGAGAGGTTAAGTCATTTATCTTAAATTTCACAGCTTATAATTTGCACAACCAGGATTTAAACCTAGGCCACCTGCCTAGAGCCCGTTAATTAATGTAGCCATCTACCATGGTCCAAGAGTGTCACCTGCACCAGGCCACAGGGGTGTCTGGGAGGCACTGAGACTCTGGGTACTGCATCCTCACTCACATCAGACCTAATGACAGCCCTTTGGAATGGATAAGATCATCCCCATTTTGCTGATGAGAAGCAGAGACTCAGAAAGCTTAAGGATCATACTCCTAACTATTATTAAAAAATAAACTGAGGCATATTAAAATGTTTAACAGATGATTTGAGTGAAAACGGATTCACATTGGGCAGCACCAAACCAGAAGTTGGTTAGGAGTGTTCTGCCTCCAGGAGCTCAGGGAAAGATTTATAAAGAGAAAATGCCAGGGGCGCCTGGGTGGCTCGGTTGGTTGAGCGACTGCCTTTGGCTCAGGTCGTGATCCTGGAGTCCCGGGATCGAGTCCCAGGATCGAGTCCCGCATCGGGCTCCCTGCTCGGCGGGGAGTCTGCTTCTCCCTCTGACCCTCCCCCCTCTCATGTGCTCTCTCTCTCTCAAATAAAGAATAAATAAAATCTTTAAAAAAAAAAGAGAGAAAATGCCAGAGCAAAGGAAGGAAACTCTTTGATTGGTTATAGCTGAACACCTAGCTGGCTGTCTCTGATTGGTTGTCCTTCGCGTTTTGATTTCATAACCTTGAGGCATTTACAGGCTTAGATTTAGGTTTCCTTGTGTAGGCCGCAGGGACATTACAGTCCCCTTGTATAATTAATTTAACACTATAATCCTCATATTTGTAGAGTCCACACCCAAAGCCAGGTCAGCGTGACTCCAAATGCCGTGTTCTTTCTGCTGTACCACCTGTTCCCAGTGCAGATCTCACCTCAGAGAATACAGCAGGGCCAGATGATACCCACTGAGTTCAAAAGCCAGCTGACTTCGTCACCGGCCTTGTGCTCAGCACTACTCAGGCAGGCCCCAGGCTCTGCAAAAGGCTACCCAACCATCCCTAACCTCACAGACCTTACCCTCCTGGACGGGGAGGAGAAAAAGTCAGACAGACACTTGGAAACGGGCCTGCCATTTGGTCCAACTAGCCATTTGTTTTCAAGATCACTGGCATTTCAAATGCTCCATTTTGATTCCAGTGTACTGCGGGGGCGGGGGGGGGGCGGGTGTCCCCAGACCTTCTGAGCCAGCCTAGCTCCTCCGTACCCCAGACATTCTCTGGCCTGCGCCTCACCAAGGTCACAGTCAGCCAGGTGGAATTGTCATGACAGGTGAGATTGGCCCCGAGACCCTCGTCTTTAAATCTTCTGTAGCTGAATTAAATGTTTGTCATTTTTTAAAAACTAGGAATAGACACACATGATACAAAATTCAAAAGAAACAAAAGAGCATACAGTGAAAAGTTTCCCTCCACCCCATCCCAGACGTGTGCTCAGCCAAGACTTGTGCTGAGAGATGTCCACTTTCCCTTCCCAGAGGCCACCACTGCTATTTTGTGTGTATCCTCCCAAAGAGAACCTATGAACATACAAGCAATTTCAAATATGTGTGTATATATATAATATATATAATAATATAATATATATATTATTATTCATGCAAATGGTTGCATGTATTCTGCAATCCTTTTGTCATATAAAAAATATGCATTTGGGGGCGCCTGGGTGGCTCAGTCATTAAGCATCTGCCTTCGGCTCAGGTCATGATCCCGGGGTTCTGGGATCTAGCCCCACGTCGGGCTCCCTGCTCTGTGGGAAGCCTGCTTCTCCCTCTCCCACTCACCCTGCTTGTGTTCCCTCTCTCGCTGTGTCTCTCTCTGTCAAATAAATAAATAAAATCTTTAAAAAAATATATGCATTTGGGATTATTCTGTATACATCCAGAGCACTGGTTCATTCTTTTTAATGGCTGTGTAGTATTTTATTATCTGGATATACCATAATTTATCTAAGAAGTCCTCTATGGAAGTAGGCTCTTAATTATTTGACTCTAACTCCTTTGTTGTTGCCAGTGTTTTACTGATAGACTTTGTATCTGCTCACTTCGCAAGTGTGCTAATGTATTTATAGGAGAGATTCCTGGAGGTGAAAAGGAACATGCATTTTTCATTTTGATAGTTATTATCAAATTACCCTTCATAGAGATTTTATCAATTTATACTTCCAACAACATTGTATAAAAGTGTCTGTTTCCCCACAGCCTAGGCCAGCAATAGGTGATGCAGACCTTTTTGATCTTTGCCAACTGGATAGTTAAAAAGCAGTCTCTCAAATTTTAAATGTGTATTTCCACTATTATGCGTGAAGTTGAGCAACTCTGCAAATATTTTAAGAGCAATTTGAACCTCCTCTACTGTAAATGATGTCTATTCCCAGATAAATTTTCTGTTGAGTTGTTGGTTCTTTTCTTATTAATTTATAATGGCTCCTTATATATTAAAGAAATTCATTCTTTCCCGGTATGATGAGTTACAAACATTCTCCCCCGGTTTTTCATTTCATTTTGCTTATGGCATTAGTTTTGTTGGTTTTTTTTTTTTCTAAGTGGCCTTTTTTTATAGCCTGGATTCTCATTTCAACCCTGCCCCAAACTGTGGGTTACTTAATAAGCACAGTGGTGTTTGGGGATGCTGATCCTATTCAAAGGGATCAGAGGTGTTTAAAATGCCTACTGAAATTCCAACGGCCAGTCGTTCAGCAGCTCCAGATCGCTTTCCTGGCCTGTGGGATGAAGGGGTTAGACTAGATGCTGTATAAGTTCCTGGTCAGCTCTGGCATCTGAATCAGAGAAGCAGATGCCCCTGGGCCAAGGGTCTTGCTGTCCACTCTCCTAGAGGGCACTGCTTCTGGATGCAGACGCAAGAGGCTTCCCCTTGGCACCAGGGTCTTGACTGCCCCGAGCCACAGATTCTTGTCCCTCACCTTTTGGTCAAACCTCTACTGCCACCTCCACAGGGCAACCGGGCAGGTGTACAAAGTCAGACCCAACACTCTGGCCTTCAGAGCACAAAGCAGACGGGAGTCTGGGTTACTGCAAGCAGCACTGAACTTCAGCCTTCCTGCCAAAGCCTCTGAAACATCGCCTTCCCCATGGATAGTCCCCGAAGCCCCCTGGCTCTGCCTTTGGAGTCACTATTTAGGCCCACGCTGCGAGAGCTGTAATTGTGCAGGAAAACACACGTGTTTGTGTTCCATTACCTGGATAATACAAGCACCCCAGACTTGGGGGCGTTGGGCCAGGTAATAGGCTCCAGAAGATCCAGACGGTGGCAGCTGTGCTGGCCTTTGGTACTGCCCTCATGGTTTTCTGGAAAAATGCTGATTTCCTTCAGCTGGTCTGCGTCCTCCCCTGGGAAATTTGTATTTCCTCCTGGCATCCATCCTACATCATCTCTGGCTACCACGGAGACAAAGAACTCCTTGCCTGGCATTGAGAATGGCTTGTTTTAGTCAAAGAATTCCTCTCCGGCCTCTCAAAGAAGGTCCTGGTCTGGGTCTAACAAGTCCCTTTCTCCCTCTTGCACCAATCCACAGCCTCAACTGACATTTTCTGAGGTTAAAAACGTGCCTCCCGAACAAAACAGCAAACCCTCCCCCTCGGGCCTCACAGCAAAGGCCTGTCACATAGACCCTTCCATAATTTAAAGGGTGTTAGGGTCTTTGCACAAGGGAATCTTTTTTTACACCCCCGGAGCTGGCCAGACATTTCTATCTTCAGGATCACTCTTTTGGATCAGAAAGAAGGAAGATCATTCTATCCCAATACGCTATTAAAATGGCCTGTTTGAAATGCCCTGGGCTGGAGTTGGGTGCTGAGGGCAGAAAGGTGAGCAGGCCAGGTGTCCCCGGGCAGGTGGCCAGGAGAGCACGGTCAAGTTCTACGGGACAAAATTCATTGCCCTACCTGGGAGAGGAGCCCGGTGTAGCAGGCTTGCTGATGTTCACCTTGGGAGACCCAAAGAGTGTGTGACCTTGATAAGACAAGCTGTCGGGCCAGAGAATGTCACGACTAAGACAGCTTTGTTGGTGGCATCCGAGGGGAGCAGGAAGAAGGGGGTAGCTGAAAGAAAGGAGGAGCCCAGAGCACCTCCCAGTTTTGCCAGAAGTAAAGCCTGGGTCCAGCCTTGACATCACGTGCCTGCCAGAGCCGGACCCAAACACCTCTGGAGAGCCGTGGTGTAGCACATGAGTACACTGTGCCAGAAGCCAGGCTAAGGACTCGGCGGGCGTTACTTGACTCAAACCCAGCACCCCTTCGAGGGAGAGGAAACAGGCTTGCACCCATGGAATGATTTATCTGAGGTCACCCAGCTAGGAACTGGAAGCGATGAGATTAAAACGTGGGTCTGTTCACCCCAAACCCACAAATGCACTTGCTGAGTGGGATGAAGGCCAAAGGGACCCAGAAGCCTTTGTCCTTTCTCTTTGTCTGCTCCCCAAAACAGACCAGAAGCAGGCCTGGACCCCAAAGACATGGCCCTGCTGTGTGTTCAAGCTTCTCCACAAGACGTGGTGTTAGGGCTAGACAGGACGTCAGAAAGCACCTGTTCCATGGGGGTTCACATGGGCTCCAAGGAACCCAGGGGGCCCTGAGGCGTGGCCTCCACAGTGTCCAGATGAGGCCGGCCACCAAGCTGCAGGGGCCTTGCCATCCTCAGCCAGCCCAGCGCCACTGTTGTCTTATGAAACTTTTGAATAAGATGTTATTTAAACAAAGGAATCTTGGCCCCAAATGTTTACAAGCCACTGATGAAGTCTGAGCCCCTCAACAGGGTCCAGCAAGAGGATGTCCGACAGCCGAGCTGCTTTAGCAGTGCAGGCTTGTGCTGCGCTGAGTGCACAAGCCAAGTCTCTCTAAGGAAGCCCCGAGGTCCAGCTCCATCTTCAGCCCGGGAGCACTTGTGGAGAAAGCCAAATGGCTGGGCAAATCTGCTCCTGGCAGGCAGGGCAGGCCCCAGGATGCCGGTAGCCCAGGGGTTCCAGAGGACCTGGGGGGACTCCGGGTATCTGAGGGTCCCCAGGCATGAAGGACCAGCAGAAAATGCCTATGTTTCGGGTCACAAGGCCTAGGTTGGGGCTACAGTCAAAGGTCTACACACGCCCCACGCGGGCCTCTGCATACCCAGGTACCAGCTAGCCAAGGGGGGTTCTGCATACATCTGAGTGATCCTGGATACCTTGGTCTCTCTGGGCTTCATTTCCTCAGCTACAATAAGGTGTCCATCATATCTTCCCCACGGGATTGGCCCTCACTCTGGGGCCTCACGAACGTAATTTGAACTCCTGTGCCTCGGTTTCCATGTTAGTCAAAGGGGCTTCGTAATTCCACCTACCTCATATTCTCACAGGAGTTAAATGACTTAATATACGTAAAGAACTGAGAACAGCCTTGTGCAGAGCAAATGCTCAAAACTATTAGCTATGGCCATTGTCCTTCCGGGGTGAGCTCTGTCTCTCCAGCCAGTGAGGCCCTCATCCGCTATGTTGCTTGGTGTTCCTCATGGTGCCTGGAATGCTCCTCAGCCCGCCTGGCATGAGAGTTTCTCTTCTGTCTCTTCAATGTTCTCTCCCGAGCACCTCCCCTACGTCAGCAGGTCCTGAAGATTCGCAGGTTCCCACAGGGTCTGGCCACAAACCATTACTATTTTGAATTGGCTGAGGAAAAGAATCATTGCCACCACACAGCCGGGATGATTTGGGCCAAACTGAGAAGCCCCTTGACTTTCACAATGGATTCCGATGCCATTTTCTAGATAACTGTGCCCCGACTCTCCACCTCAGCTGACCCACAGGAGAGAAGCAGGCAGCGTCTTTTGCTTCCGCCACAGCATAGGAAAAGCTCTGTCAGAGGTGTCCCAACCTTGACGGCCATCCTGCCCTGGGCCCATCGCCCCCTCCCACCTCCAGCAGGCCTAGAGCTGGGGGTCTTGGAAGCAGCAGGCCCCAGTCCTGGGCTCCGACTCGTGCCCATCTTCACTCGCATTGTTCCTCCCAGCCCTTTGTCTCTGGCTTTCTTCTCGAGCAGCTTCCCGAATCTTCCAGGATGCGCCCTTAGGAGTGTTAGGAGTGTGGTTGCCATCATGGTGCGTGTGCACACGCACACGCACACACACACACACACACACACACACACCTGCCTCTGTCAGGCTCATTTGCATAGAAATTCCCCTCAGCCCCCCTGCTTGGGCTGCAGTTCCGCTTGGCAGGCCTCCACCTGCCCCCCAGCCATGCCCTTGCAGCCTCTGACGGCCCTGAGCCCTGCCACGGTGCTTGCCCCTGCACATAGGCCCTTTAGAAATTGCATCCAAAGGGCTTTAAAACTGAATACTTGCAGAAAATTGGCCACTTTCAGAATTTTCTCTTGCTGTCTCTCCTGTCTACCGCTAGGGCAGGTAGGCCAGCGCCCTCTCCACAACAACCCATTCTACTTTTACATCCATAGTTTTCCCCAGAGCTCTACAAGGCAGCCCAGCCTCCTGACAGGAGACGACCGACACCATCCCAGACGAGACAGGGAGGCTTCTGTCCCCGTACCCGCCTCTGCCAAGTCGAGCAAACTGGGTGCTCAGGAAGGTCGAAGGGATAATCCACGTGCCTCCAGACAAGTTATCCCAGGACTTCAGCGGGGTTTCCAGAAACTGGGACTCACAACCCATTCCGGAATGTCAAAGCTGGGTAGGCAGTCTGGGCACTGCCAAATCTGAGTCCCTCGGACCTGTTCCCTGGGTGTGACAGGGTGGGAGCCCAGACTTAGGAGTGAGCATGACCGCCACCAGCATTGGGGTGTTCTCAGCACCACTGACTAGGCACCCACCACGCTCAGGCACTGCGCATTCAGTCCTCACCAGAGCACTACCAGGAAGGCTCTGTCAGCCTCGCCTTCTTTTTTTTTTTTAAAGATTTTATTTATTTACTTGAGAAAGAGAGAGAGAAAGAGCATGAGTTGCGGGGGGCGGGGGGGCAAAGGGAGAGGGAGAAGCAGGCTCCCCACTGAGCAGGGAGCCCAATGCAGGGCTTGATCCCAGGACCCTGGGATCATGACCTGTGCCGAAGGCAGATGCTTAACAACTGAGCCACCCAGGCGCCCCATGAGCCTCTCCTTCTTAAAGATGAGGAAACTGAGCCCGGAGCTGAAGGAAATTGCCCCGAGATCCCTCAGACACATGGATGAGGGATTCAAGCCCAGGAAGTTTGGCTACCACACTCTTAGCCACCTCATTGTGTGCCCAAGTAGGATTAGACCCAAGTCCTCATTCTCCACACACTTGCTGTGTGACCTTGGGCAAGTCACTCCATCTCTCTGAACAGCTAAGATGGCGGGAATAATACTTTCTTTACAATAGCTAGCAACAATGCAGGACAGACCTGCCCATAATGAGGCCTTGGTAAATTTACCCATTTGTTCCTGCCTGATCCGGGTGAAATCTGAGAAAAGCCTGCCTCTCACCCTGGTGTGCTTTAATACGGTTGCTACTCTTGTTTGCATAAATCCATTATTAACAGGAACCGGTTCCCCAGAGAACACATCCAGCCTCATGATGGAAGCCAGCCCGTGTTGTGAAAAGGGAGGGAGCTGCAATGGGACTTTCTCAGGGTCACAGGTGGGCTTGCCTATAAGGTCTACCTCTAAGCCGGACTGTGCACTTTATGTGTAGATACCTTTAAGGTGGCATATGGCCATCCATTTAAAGCTTCTGTGCCTTCGCACCTGCTATTCCCTCTTCCCGCATCCTTCAAAATTCAGTATGGGCAGCATCTCCTTCAGGAAGTCTTCCCTGACTGCATCTATGTTCACACACCCCTGCTCTGGGGTTCCTTAGCACTCCGTCCCAGCACTCATGACCCTACTTTCTTCTAGCACTTACCACTCCATCTCAGGGAGCTGCTTTGCATCTTCCCACTCAGTGGTTGGTCCTCACCTCACCCTTCCAAGTTCAGTTAAATCCCCTATGGAGTTTTTTAAACAGACACATGCCAAGGTGGCCTCCTTGAAGCTTTGAGAGAGGTGGGTCTAGCACGGGACCCATGGAATCTGGGTTTGAAGAACTGCAGGGGTGGTTCTGCTGTGCACCAACAGCAGAAGCCTTCACAGCCAATCCTGTATCCTGGTCTCCATGGTAACCCCAGCATCTAACAGATACCTGCACCCAGTCTGTACCCAACAATTACTCACTGGCTTAATAAGTTTCTGCCTCAGTTCCTCCTATCCCCCCATTTTTGCCAACCACTATGCACAATTTTGAGAATACAGCAGCAAACGGGTAAGCAGGTAGAGAGGAAGGAGAAAGGAATGGAGAGATCTGACAGCTACCTGGCTACCTCAAGCTGCTGAGGGCCTTTTTGAGTCTAATTATGAACAACCATAACCCTTTTCGAAATCTCTAATTGAAGTATAGTTGATACATGTTATTAGTTTCGGACATACCACATAATGATTCAACACTTGCATACGTTACAAAATGCTCACCACGGTAAGTCTAGTTATCATCCGTCCCCACACGAAGTTATGAGAATATTATTGACAGTATTCCCCATGTTGTACTTCTCATCACTGTGGCTTATTTATTTCATAACTGGAAGTTTGGATCTCTAATCCCCTTCACCTATTTTCCCCGTGCCCAACACCCCTCCCCTCTGGCAACCATCGGTGTGTTCTCTAGAGTTCTGAGTTTGTTTCTATTTTTGTTGTTGTTTGTTTATTTACGTAATCATTTGTTTTGTTTTTTAGACTCCACTATAAGTGAAATCATATGATGTTTTTCTTTCTCTGTCTGCCTTCTTTCTTTTTTTTTAAAGATTTATTTATTTGAGAGAGAGAGTGCATGTGCAGGGGGCAGAGGGAGAGGGAGAGAGTCTCAAGCCGACTCCATACTGAGCACGGAGCCCGACGTGGGGTTCGATCCCACGACCCCAAGATTACAACCCAAACCGAAACCAAGAGTCGGATGCTCAACCTACTGCACCACCCAGGCGCCCCTGTCTGACTTATTTCTCTTAGCATAATACTCTCTAGATCCGTCCATGTTTTTGCAAATGGCAAGACTTCATTCTTTTTTATGGCCAAGTGATATTCTGTTGTGTATGTATATCACATTTTTTTTTAATCCATTCATCTAGTAATAGACACTGGGGCTACTTCCATATCTTGGCTATTACACATGAGGCTACAGTAAACATGCGTGTATCTTTTCAAATTAGTGTATTCATTTTCTTTGGGTAAATACCCTGAATGATGACTATAATCTTAATACCCTTGCTTTGGTGGTTCTTGACGATTCTCCAAAGCGTTCCTCCTGTGAAGGAAGCAGGGCAAGGATGATAAGCCCCATTTCGCAGAAGGCTTTAAAGAATTTTAGAGAAGGCAGAGATCTAAGAGATCATTCTGGTGACATCCCATTTGTTTTTCGGTCAGGAAATGAGGCCTGTGGAGAGTGAGGGGAGCTCCTGATGGCCAGAGTTATAACTCATGTCTCCCGATGTCCCTTGCTGTGGTAGGGGGCTGTGTCACTCGGCGGCTGAGGGGAGGGGAGGCCGGTGGCTCTGCCAGTTTGACAACACAGCTCTACCTCTACCTTGTCCCAACCTCACTCTCTTCCCTCTTGGCTCTTGATGACAACATGTCAAGGGAAGTCCTGGCAGGTCTCGGGGGGCGCACTGGCCCACGGAGCCGACAGCATGAAGTTCAGTCCCGAACAGCCATCTGGTTGTTTCAGGTCTCCTCTCTGGTTATATTCTCTGCTCAGGGACGCCTGGGACACAGCAGGCCATGCCTCTTCCCTGGAACTCACTCCCTGGCTTCTAGAACAGCCTCTCTCCCATCACAGTGTCCCTGCCTCTGGTCCTTCCTTGCATGGCAGTGGTTCTCGGGGCTCTCTCCTGGGCCTCTTCTTGACCCCCTGCCCCCCCTGAGCCCACTTTCGCTCCCACCCATGCAACAGACCCCACACCTGCACCTCCGACCCATACTGTCCCCCAGACCCTACCCAGGACCACCACGGCTGTGGCCAACTAAAAGTCTCCCTTGCCACCCAAACTCAATATGCTGGTGTCAAATCTCACTATCCGCCTTCACAAAAGACAAGTCTCTCCTCTACCTGCATTCCCAGCCCCAGTCCACCCCACACCCAAACCTGGCTGGAGCCTCAGCTGTCACTTACCCCTCTGCCACCACCAACCCGTCCACCGGTCCTGTCCACTCAGGTTTATAAGCATCTCCTGGCTTCTTTCTCAGCCAACCCACCAGACAGCGTCTCAGCATCCAGCCTCACCCCTCCACCCCCCTGGGTCAGGGCACGAGTAGGCCACATCACTGAGCTCTGCGGGGGCTCGGGCTCCCCACTAGCCAGCATCTCTGGAGGGCAGGGGAGGGGAAAGGGCTCCTCGTACTGCCCATCCCAGTGCTAGACTAAGATAGAAGGTTTTGTGGTGCCTTTCAAACATTTTCTGCCACAAGTCACAGTAAAAACAAAAAATTCCACTGCAATCTGGTACACATAATACGCATTTGAAAAAAAGCTCACATTACACTTATCCTTACTACGTAGGACAGACCGACTCACATTTCCCGTCCTATTCCATCCAAATTTATCTTCTGCACTTTCTTTGGAAGTTAGTTGCAACCCCGCGAATTGATTTCATGACTCGCTAAGGGGTCATGAAGCACAGTTTCAGAGTCGCCTGTCTATGGAATTTGCATTTTGAGCCTCGTGGACGGCGCATTGTACCCAGACCTGCTCCTCAGAGGGAGGGTCCAGGAAACCAAGGATCTTCTGCTGGTGCAGCCTTTTGTGTTGGGAGCTTGCACGTGAATCCAACCGATGAGGTGAGTTGCACTGTGGCAGGTCCACGAATGTATACAAACATCTGTGGGTTGCCAGGGCCTGGCGAGTCAGGCCCATGTGTGGGGGGTGATATACGTCAGAGGATCTGCGTGGTGGCAAGAAGTCGCTCAAGTTGGTGTGACCACAAGTGTCTGAATACGTGTACACAGGTGAGCTGATAGACACGCACCTGCTCTTCAAGAATCATAACAGAATCACAACAATCTGTGTTCCCTGTAGATGTGAGCCTGCCTACTCCTGGCGGCAGCAGGGATGGAGAGACTCCTGAGAGAAGGAGCAGTGGCCAGGCCCTGGGAACCCAAGGAAGCTCACGAATGGCCCGGGAGAAGCTGTGCCAGCCTGAGGCCTGGCGGGTCCATGGACACAGTCATTGAACGGAGGAGCCACACCAGGAGAAGAAAGGGGGGCATCCAATGTCCAGCGGACCCCCCCCCCACACACACACACACACAGAGCCCCAGCCTTCCTTTCCCCCTATGCCTTGGACACGGTCCTCCACCCAGGCTTCTCCCAGGTTCCTCCCCAGGTCTCCCCTTTGCCTCACGGTCACAGAAACATCACAACTGTGGCGTCTCTTCTGAATGTCTCATTGGCCATAGCATGTACTCTATTTATACCAATTCACATTCTAGTTCACCCAATAGGACCCAGGACGTGTGACATTCCCAGATAGGCCTGATCACGCCTGGGTCTGCCATTCATACTTACTGCTTCCTCTAAAAGATTTTCTAATGTCTAAATGCCTACACCCTGAGCCCGACCAGGGCACCCCAGCCCTGCTGAGAGCCTTCCAGTGACTCCCTGCACTGGAAATCAAACCCTGAGGGCACAGGCCCACAGGCCCTGCCTGCTCAGCCTCCCAGAGCCCTCCCCCACACACCCTGCCCCCTCTTCCCACACCTCCCTGAGTGCTGGCCATGGCCACACACATCTTCCCCCAGAACCTCACGTGCTGTTTCCTTCTCATCATGCAGAACTTAGCTCAGACATTAATTATCCCCTCAACAGTGTTGGCATGAGAGGATGGGCTTTGGGGAGAGCCTACATTAGCTTCTTCCTCCCATAAAATCCTAAATGGCTCCCTCCCAAAGACACATCCAAAGAAACTCCCACCTTAAGAAAAAACCATTTTGAGACAGATCCCCTGGCCCTACTTTCCAACCAAATACCCCTCCAGGCCTTTCCATCTAAAATTCAGTTGCCACCCCTGACCTCCCAATTTAAACATCTGGCATCCTTTTATAGAACTAACATTATGGGACATTCTTATCTTTGTGTTTACCTGTTTATCGGTTGGCTCAACGACGAGACTGTGAGGTCCATGTTGGCAGAGGTCTTGCCTGTCTCATTCAGGCCCACATTCTGGAACATAGCAGCTGCTCTGCAGACATCTGTTGAATGAATGGGTTGACCATCGTTTTGCCAGGCCCATAGCTAAGACGTCCTTATACAGAGATCATTGTATTCATCATCAATACCTCCGAGTTGCTCAAGACCATCTGAAGGAGAAAGGAAGGAAAGAGCAGTAAGGGAACTATGTTTACTGAAAGGTAGAAGCTTTGCAAACATGATCTCGTTCAGTCCTCGTAATAGTTGCAAGAAATAAGTATCAGCCACCCTGGCAGCGCCAGCCCGTTCTCCTGGCTCCCACCAGCCGCATGTATCCCCCGAGGTATCTCTGTCAGTTGACTTATTGCCTGCCCCGTCCCCCTCCCCAGGCAGCCCAACCCCTCTGTGTTCTGCTCCCACAGCCCCTGCCCACCTCTTGGGTCTCTCAGTGATAAGAGCAGCAGGAAAGGAGCTCCCCCCCCCCAAAGAAACAACTAGAAATGCAGCCATGGTGAGAAGCTTCTGTCCATCAGGGTTCCCCCGGGGCCCAGTGGGATATAGGCACCCATTGATAATTTTGTGACAACGTAAGGGAAAAAAAGTTTCTGATATCAAGGTCAAAAGAAATAAAAGGTTGTATCTACCCAGTGTTTACAACCGTCAGCCTGATGGGAACAAACGGACAAGAGCCAGAAGGCGCTGGAGAAAAGCGGAAAATTGCGGTTTGGAGTGGTGGGGTGGGAGAGCTACACTACGAGTGGTTGGTCTCATTCAGTTTTATTCTTGCCTAAATGCTAGTCTTGAAAAGAAAATATTAGGAGGGACAGAGAAAAAGAAAGGGAGGGGGAGAGGGAGGAAGAAGGGAAGGAAGGAAGGAGGGAGGAGGGGAGGATGGGTGGAGGGGAGGAGGGAGCAGAAAAGTAAATCCCTGGCCAATTTTTTCCTGGAATCTGACTGCTGTCCACAGAGTAGGAGTCCCAGAGCAGCCCTTGCCACCAGTGGGCAGAGAGGTAATGGTAGCCAAAGAGAAAGCCAGAGCCAAAGGCATCGGAAAGAGACAGGTGTCCAACCATGTCACCTATTCCCCAAGCGGCAATCATGGGGCATCACTCTCAATCTGACGCTCAGGGGGCTCAGCCTTCTGCCATCACCCCAAAACCAGCATGCCGGCTCTCCCATCTCTCCTGCACACACGCGGCCCCCAGCTCAGTCCACACCTTCCCCTTCAATCCCCTGTTCCCTGTTCCCTTTCCCCTTCAAGAGCCAACTCAAAACTCTCCTAAAAACAACAACAACAACAACAACTCTCTTCTTCCCGGAAGCATTTCTGGATTACCTTTCACTCTGTGACTCTTTGGGAACTTGCTAATGTTTGTCTTCCTCATACTGTGGGATATTTCATCAAATTGCAATAAATCTTTAATATTTGGAAAGAGCATGGGCTTTAAATCCCAGCTCTGCCACTATCTAGCTGTGTAATCTTGGGCAAGTCGCTTAACCTCTCTGAGCCTCAGTGTCTGAAATCATCAAATGGAAATACTGATACACCCTTCAGGGCTTGTCTAAAAAGTCAGTGAGATAATATATATGCTAATATCCCAGAGAGCATTGGGCAAATAGGAAGCAGTCAATAAATTGTAGTTCTTATTATAATGTGTGGCATAAAATTCTATGAAAGAGGGGGAGAGGGAGACAAACCATGAGAGACGATGGACTCTGAAAAACAAACTGAGGGTTCTAGAGGGGAGGGGGTGGGAGGATGGGTTAGCCTGGTGATGGGTATTAAAGAGGGCACATTCTGCATGGAGCACTGGGTATTATGCACAAACAATGAATCATGGAAGACTACATCAAAAACTAATGATGTAATGTATGGTGATTAACATAACAATAAAAATTAAAAAAAAATTCTATGAAAGCAATTGTGCAATTGCACTCTGAATTACATCACCTTGACGAGGAGATGTGAAACTCGCTGAGGAAGAAAACCGTCCCTCGTAAGTCTTATGTCTCTCCCTAACCCCATCCCTATTCGCATCAGACCATGCAACCCGTAGTTAGCAAAGCATCAGGCAGCCAGGCTGTTGAGGTTCAGTCTCAAGACCCTGCCCACCAGAGCTGGACTGCCGGTCTACCCAGCAGACGGGGCCAGCTCAGGACTAAGAAGGAGCTGGGGGAAAGGGTGGGCTCTACGTGAAATAGGGCTGGGGACTCTGTTCCCTGGGGTTCGGTGTCTTGGGATCGCCAGTCCTCACGTACCCACCCTGCCCTCCTACACCAGGAGCCTGCAGCCAGGAGAACCTGATATCATATTATTTCTTGGAAGGGTCTGGAAACCAGCCCCTTGGGCTCCCAACTGTCTCCCCATGAATGTCCCTGCTATGGCCTACGTTTTAAAAGCTCTTGCCAACCAGATAAGCTAGAAGAATATTAATAATAATGACGACTACCATTTATTAAGGGCCAACAATATGCCAGGTATCTTATAAGTGTTACTGATTTTTAAATATTTATTGAATAACAATACATTTATTTTCCCATTTTTATTAACCAAAGACACACGTAACTGGCAGCCAGAGCTCCTGGTCAGCATGAAACAGCATCCATGAGCCCAAGGAACTGCTCTACCTCCCGCCCAAAGCTAGGAAATGCCAAGTGTGGTTGGCCAAGGCAGCCTTAGCAAGTGGAGGGCGGAAGTTTCCAGCAGTCGCCTGAAAACAACGGGACTTACTATAGGTCCCTCCTCCCCAGGATACTCCTGTCAAAGACCTCAAGTAGGGAACTGCTGAGCTCATCCAATCATTTTATCTTGCAAATGCTAGGCTCCCATCCAGAGATGATAAGAGTCCTACTTAAGATCACACAGCTGGTGGCAGAAGCTGGCCTCGTGACCCCAGCACCATGTTCTGTGCCGGAAAGCACAGCATGGCCTCCCAGGGGTAGTGGTCAAGCCTGCCAGAGAAGTTGCCCCATGCTCTACCCCTCCTTTGGGGAGCCCTTGAAGCCCCGCCTCAGCCTCTCTAGGCATGTACTCACACCCCTGGGGCTCTCTTTGACTTGGGACTCCTCCTCCTACAGGCACTGAGCATAGGGATCCATCATGCACTGGCGGGGGTAGAGTGCCTACAAAAGCAATCCAAAATAAAACAACCTAACCAGAAATTTATGTATAAGGAAATGTCAAATATCAAATTACCTCCCCCCAAATTGTTTTAGGAGCCCTTCCTTTACCAATGCCACAGGCTCAGAGGTACCAGTGTAGATGCCCTCCTAATTAGCCCTCTTCCGGTGTCCTAGTAGAAAGGGTGGGGCATCCTGGGGCTGCTTAAAATATATACATATTACATACAAACTATAGACATATAAACATATATGTAAGAAATGAATGGAAACAAAGAAACATACTTGCTAAGGATTAGGTCTTCCCTCACCAACAATATATTCTCAGAACATGCTTCATGGCTAATGAATTTTTACACATCATTGTTATCCACACATCTATATTACCAGAGAAGTCTTAAAGATGCAAATAGAGTTTGTTAAAGACATACCATTACCAGGTTCTCCGATACCAAACATTTTACCATGTCTTTAAAACCAGGCCTCAGATTTTCATCTGAGGAACCTGCTTGAAATTCAAACAAATATTTACTAGTTGTCCAGCTACCAGTGGAGCGAGCTCCAAGCCGGCTTGGTGGGGTGGGGTGGGGTGGGGTGGAGTGGGGTGGGGTGGGGTGGGGTGGAGTATGGCAGGTCTGCTGGCTACATTGTTTTGAGAATGGAATTGTCACCAACCCAAAACGTTCACATCCAAGGTGTATTTTGTCGCCTTTCAAGAGATGCCCAGGGACTCGTAGGTTTATTCCAATTACAACTGCCATGCTTAAAACCCCTAAGAACTCTTCTGGAAGTGTGTCAGAGCATGTGGTACACTCTTTTGAAAATCTCCAGTAATAGAGAAGTTTCTTGCTTCAAGGAAGATCTGAGTTTGGGAAAGAGTCAAAAGTCCTTCTGAGCCAAGTCTGACGAATAAGGTGAGTGATCAGGCCGGGAAAAGCCATTTTGAGCAAGAGCAAGGTCTGGATATAAAATCACAAAACGGCTTTTATTTGTCTGTGACAGGGCATGTGTGTGAATATGTGATTTGTACACTAACTCACAAAGGTCATTCTGAAAGAGATGCTCTTCGAAGATTGTGAGTAGTTACAGTCTTGTGGGAAGAAGGGCATATCTGTTCAAAGTCCTTGCTTCGGAGAGGGCAACTGTTATTTAGAAATACACAGAAAAGTGTATAAACCCAAGTGTGAGATCATCACCTTGGAACCCACTTGGTGACCGAAAGCAGAGATCCCACCAGAGCCTAGAGTGGAATCCACTCTGAGGCCAGGCCTTGGGCTGCACACGTTTTCATGTCCCCTCAGGTGGCAAGGCTGGGAGGGGGCCAGGCGTCCCCCCCCACCTCCTCCCACCCCCCCACCTCTGGCTTGTGGGCTCTGTTCCGAACGACACAGCTCATTAAGGTGAGTACTACCGCAGCTCCGGGCTGGAACTGCCCAAGTGGGCTAGACTTCCTTGTGTCACAGCTTCCAGAAGAATCCATATTTCAGGGGTTATCAGCTAATCTGTAAATAAAATAAAATGTCCTCTGGTCGGCAGCCAGGTAGCCCGGCCCTGCCTTTGGCCTGAATGTGATTAGCACGTCGGGATGGAGGCAGGCAGCGAGAGGGTGAGGGGGTCAGCGGGAGGAGGGAGTCAAGAGGAGATTTTCAGGACCTCTGAGGAGGGACTTCGGTGATTGATTTCCAAGAGGGGTTACACACCACAAACACACTCTCTACCTCCCTAGACCCCCACTTTTGAAATTAAGAGACAAAACCTAACATAATACATTAACTGCTTACTGCTCGAGGCCCCAGAGCAGAAATACGAGGACAGGGGCACCAGACAGGCCTTGGACTAGGAAGGGAAGCGGGGGGCGGAGAGGGGAGCCGTCAGGTTCTGCCCCAGTTGTGGTCAGGTCTCAAAGGCGACACGGAGAAAGACACAGCAAGCTAGCAGGAATCGTGTCTACAGAAGCAGACAGGCTGGAAGTGAGGTGAGGTGAGACCACAGGGGCACCTCCTTGAAAACAGTCCATGCAAAGCTGTTCCTTTGACGAAACCTGGCTATTGTTTTAAGCCATCGGCTATCTGTATACACTTCACTGTCGTTTTATTTTCTAAACCCATTTTGTTCGTGAAGCCCGGTGCGTCTTCTTCAAGGGAGACAGGAACCCTAACGAAGAAGCTGCACAAATCGCATCAGATCTAACCTCAGCAAGAAGCCTTCCGGCTCTTGAGAATGAACTCAGTAAGAGGCAAACTTGTAATTTTTACAGTAACCCTACAAATAGGCAAGAGTCTCCACTGCTTTCCTGCGGACCTAAAACCCTTCAAAGGGAAAAAGCTGCTTAGAAAAATAAATAATAATAATAAGGCGACATCCCTTAGGTGTTACATACGCTCACGCAGCAAATAACCAACAGTCACACCGGCTTATGTTTTGTTTTAATTTCCCCAAATACCCTCGGCATGTGAGCAGGTGATATTTTTATGTCTATCTTATATGTCTATCTATTTAGCCTCTTTAATAAGCTTGGAATGATGATGCATATGGGTTACATTAAGGGCTTGAAAAGTTTTCTCACATCCAGCAACACAAGAAATTGCTCCCACTATATCTAACTTGTCTGCTTGTCTGCTCCCTTGTGAGCATTCCAGCCACCTTTCCTTTCTTCGCCCCAATTTCAGCATGTGGTGAAGGCATTAGCCAGGATCACAACACATTATTTCCCGGTTCCAGTGAGGTGAGGAGGAACAGTGGACTGTACTTTGAAAAGTGCAGTCGGCTTTGGAAATTATGGTCTTTCTTTCTTTCTTTCTTTTTTTCACAAACAGGTCCAGCTGTCAGAAGCCTATCATTTCTGAGCCGGGCGTAAGACTCTTAAAAGCCAACATCTTTAACAATTGTTTTCCTACACTTTGGCGACAAAGAACAAAAACAAAGAAGCACACCCACACAGACACACAACTCAGCGCTGCTATCACCTTCAAAATATTTCTAACAAATGATTCCTCCATCGAGAGGGGCAAAGGAAAAGTTCTATAGTCAGGGGCTTGTCGAAAATCGAAATCTGCATAGGAGTTTCCTGCTTCCATGAAAAGGTTTCTAAGATGGGCGCAGAAAATGAACTTCCAATAATTGTCTCCACAGCATTAATGTGTATCTTCTGTGGGGAGAAAAATCTGTAACCTCATCAAGGAATAGAATTCAAATAAATTTTCATTGTCCCACTGCACAAAGCTAAGCTTAGGCGAATCCTAATTTGTTATTCATTCTTCTTGTTTAATTCATAATTTGATGCTAAACGTGGTGACACAGCAGCATCCCACAAATTCAATGGTGTCTGCCCTCAGACACATGTCTTGTAACGACAGGTGTGTGTTTTATACTAAAAATGTTTTTAAGCTTACAGATATGCAGCATAAATGGAAGGTGAGGACATTTCTTTTTTCTATGCCCAGTGAGCCAACGTTGATTTCCCTCTAAACTCACTTTTTACTTTTTTTACTCTTTTTTTCACTTTGATTTTCCTTTCAGGCTAACTGTGCTCCTCAATATTTCCCGAATATGAAGCAAAAATTCATCCTGACAAATGCTTTCGGTTTAAAACTAATGTTTGTCCCAACTGGGTAGGAGCTGTAGGTATAAAAAGGCTTTTGCAAAATATTCCACAACCTGATTTTTAATTTCCTGCATCATCAGCTACTTTTATGATAATATTTAATCTACTGAAACAAAACCAGCCTTGGGGGGGGGGGGAAGCAAACAAACAACAGCAAAGAAGAGAAAGAGAGTTTATTTTTAGCACCCTGCTCTCAAGTAAGGTGGCTAGTGGGAATTGAAACAGCTTCACCTATGGGAACTAGTTCTCGCTCTCTCTTTTTCCTTTCTCACTTTCGTTCTTCTTTCCATTTATTTTTTTCCTCTCCTTTTTTTCACCCAGTGGCTGAGCAAATCATGTTAAAGGTTATACTTCACTACATACAGCTAATGAGTCTCAATAAGCAGAAGGCTCCAAGAAAGAAACTATTCCCTCCCACAAAAAAAAAAAAAAAAGTATAGAGTGATGAATTGTGTAAATATAAATAGTCCACCACGGCCCAGATGTGCAAAACCCCGAAGTGAAAAGACGTTCAGCGAATGCGTCACCTCATGAGATCAAGTTTGGAAAATTTGGCTCAGGTGCCCCAAGGGCCAGGCCACAATGGTGATAATGTCATTATTTGTTAAGTCAGGAAAATCAAGAAGAGAGGTAAGAAAATGCCTCACATTTCAGTGGGCTCCTTTAACTGGGGCACTTCAAACTTTTTATTCCAGAGCCCCTTGTTTTAGAGACGACTCAGACGAGAGAGAAATCTGGGGGCTTCGGGGTCTCTATTTCCTACGTCTGTTAAATCAGATTTCCTGGGAACTGAGCACTCCAGTGAGAGACAGTTCAGTGTAGCACAGTGCAGACGAAAACATTCCTGAAAAACCATACCCTAAAGATGCAACGGAGCCAAGCCAACGGCCCCCTCCCTTAAAAGAATTGCTCCCAACCATAAGGTGAGCCCCCTCACAAGCCTCCACGGTTCTAAGCCCTGGCCTGGATCCCACAGCTCAAAGCCATTAGAATGGGCCCTTCCTGGGTGGGAAGGCATTTCTGGAAGTTTTGGCTGTGTCTTTGGGAGAAAACGGTCCTTTCCAGGAGCACTGTGCTGGTGGCTCCTTGTTCAGCAAAGTAGGAAATGTCACTCGAGCATGAGCCGTGACAACAGCGTGTACATGCCCGCACATACCCTGTCCTCTGCCGAGCCTCTGCTGCAGCTGCAAATTGTAAGACGAGCTCCAGAGGATGAAAGAGGCCAACAGACCCTCATCCACAGTGGCCGCAGTCATGGACCGCTGGGAGAGAAAGTTCAGGTTCTGGTAAGGATGTTTCCCTGGAAATGAAGGGGAAGTTTCCTTTAAGCTCCATAATTAGCTTGTATTAGCTCTCTGATACACCTCCCCACCCTAACTCTTCCTATCATGAATTTTGCATCATTCTATGCACAATAATGCACATAAAATTAAATAAACAATTTAGTTGATTTAATTAAAATTAAATATTAAACATATTGTGTATAAGGAACCTGCGCTTTTGATTTAATTGGGCGGGAGTACCCAAAGCAGTTTGGGTAACAGCAGAAAATAATTAAAACCAACAAGTACGTTAGCCTCTGGGTACAAGAAATAGTTGGGAGCCTCCTCTTGAGAAAGGTTTATTTAATTAAAATTAAACTAATCTTTGGAAAACATTTGATAAGCATTTCATAATACAAATCATAATCCAAAAAATGAGGCTCAGTCTGACTCTCCACAATACAGGAAAATCATGTTAAATAATTTATCTCTGGTGGTAGCTACTTTTTTTACACACACACACACACACACAAACACATACACGCAGTAATTCAAAAGACAACATGTTTGCCAGGTTCGAATTCTAGGTAACATTCGATTCTTCCAGAATCTAGATAAACATTAGCAAAGCACACTAAAGCATAATAGGTCCATAGTGAGAATTGTGGAGACTTGGTGCTTGATTTTAAACTGGGTGTGGATTTTCAGAGCCGACAAGCCCCATCGAAAAACATTTTCATGAATTTATTTAAAGAGGAAAATGCAAATGTTTTGACAAGTCAATATCCCGGTCCGAGTGCTAATAGAGCCCCAAAATACAGAAGGAGCTGGGTCCCCCGGTCATCCTCAGAGACATTTAACCCACAAGACAGGGAGGTTAGTGCTTCAGACCAGGAAAGGAAGGCCATTCAGATTCCCACTTGTTTCCTCCAGTTGGTGTGGCTAGACCTGTTACTCAGTTGCAGAGCATCAGATAAGATTAGACACAGACCACAAAAGAAAGACAGCAAGCAGGCCCATGCACATGGCTCCCCGGGAACTATTCCCAGGCCCTGACCTGCCAGAACCCACAGACATCCATCCACTATCTTTACCAAACTAAGGCCCGTTTTGACACCTCTGGCCGGAGCAGGAATATCATCAAAATCTGTTTTGCGGTCCAATTCCAAAGTTACCGAACACATACATTTTGGCTGACAAGTGCTTCTAGGCATAACTCTGAGCCTAAATCATGTAAATTCCAATTGTCCACCCCTTAAAGATCCCGTACCCCTAAAGGAGGAAAATCAAAGTTACACCATCCATTTGCTCAAATACTCTTCACTTCGATTTCTGTATATGGAATAACCGAGTCTTATAGAGGAGTTAAGATATTTTCTTATATTCCAATAATTCATAATGGATAAAGCACTTATATTCACCTCAAAGACCTGCTAGTACATAATACTGCATAATACTGTCTTTTATTCTGTCTTTAGAGCAAAAGATTTTCTGTACATATCCTGACACTAAATCATATTCTTCAGTGGTCATATGTATCCTGAAAATCATTGCTGTGGACCGAACGTACCTACAGGTGTCATGCACGTAGAAAAATCTGAATCAAAGCTTAGCCCTGCCTATAGCAAGGTTATTTTGTCTTCTGTGCTCTGTGAAGAAAGCTACAACAATGTACAACATGCTATTTTATAAGCAGTAATTCATAATGGCAACTAATAATTATTCCTGCAATATCAAGCATTCCTCAAAAAATTCCGCTAAGCTTTTAACCGCTTTTCTGTTGGGTTGAACTTTTCTTTGATCAGAAGAACAAAGTACCTTTAGAGACTTCCAGTTGGGCCCAGAGACACAGCGATCCAAAGGGTGGCCTGCCTACTGCCAGACTTAAATTAAAAAACAAAACAACAACAAAAAAAACCACACGCACACAAAACAAAACAAACAAACAAAAAAACCCCACAAACCTGGAGATTTGACAAAGCTAAGAAGGATGCAAGCAAAAGATCCTAAAGCAATCTCCAGCTCAATTAACTCTTTCAATTATTAGAAAAGGGTGTTTATTTCAATTATTAGAAAAGGGTGTTTAACCCTCTAGAAAACGCCCAGCAAAAAGCCTGGTGTGGCCCTGGCTTCCTCCGGCCAGGACCACAGCTGCAGAAGGGCTTCCCCTCTGCCATCCAGGGCCTGTCAATGGTGCCCTTCATTTGCATGTCAATCCTTTTACATGATTAATATGTATTTATTGACCAGGAGGCCTTCCCAACCTAGGACAAAGGAAGAGCGGCAGTCCCCTTTTATAAGGCAGCCATAACTTTCCTAGCAGGACGGACAATTGTGCACGAAAATAATTCTCTTCCAGACAGAAAGTTCCCACCATTCAGACACACGTTGTGATAGAAAGAAAACAGTCCAAATCAAGCGCCAAAAGCTCAAGGGCACCCCTCCACTCCTTTTTGCATAAAGTCATTCCGAGGCATTTCCTACTACTTGGACTCGGGGGAGAGGGGGGTGGAGGACAGGCACTTGGGAGACAAACGTGACCCATGGACCCAGGAGTCTGGCCAGCTCCTCCCTCTCATGAAGGCCTACGAGGCTGAGGCCTGCCCCGGAGTTACCTGAGGGGAGAGACCTGCCTTCTTCAGAATGTGACTCTAGACACGGAAGGAAGCTGCATCCAACACATCCCGTGATTTGACTCCTCATGAATCTTTTATCCACCCAAATACACGTCACATTTCCCAGAGTGACACGTGCAGTTTTATTTATTAAACGGCAAACTCCATTTTTTAAAAAAAGATCAGCCTATGTCTACCATTAAAGGCTCCCAGAAATCCTCTCCTCCTATAATCTCTTCACTCCCTCCCACACAGGAAAATAAATAAACAACAGCCGAGATGGTCAAACAGTGGCATAAACTCCCATTTTCACTCTGGCATCTGCCTGTCAGAATGTCAGGGACGAGACTCTAGGTAAGTTTGGAAAAACTGCAGGGATTGGGATGACTCGTCTGTGCCGACGCCAAAGATAAGGAGTCAGATCATCTAAGGGGGCCGATTTCGTCTTGATCCTGGGTGGTTCTGCAACTTACTCTGTTTGATCCTCGGCGTCCCACCTCTGTGCATATTAAATCCTTGGCCCCACAGAGAGGCTGAGAGCTCACTGTCTAGGGTTCCCAAGGCAAAGTACACACAGCCATCTCTTTTATAAGGTCCTTAACTATAGAAATTAATAAGAGAAAAAAAGGGACTTTCCTTGAGGTTGAAGTAGTTCAAGTGTAGCTTCTGTGTAGGTCCCATAACCTCTTGGAGGAAACACACACACTTTTTAAGGGCCTAGGATTTGAGTTTCAAACCTGAGCACCAAGGAGATGTGAGTCATTGTCTGGCTCAAAGGCCAGCTCTGAATTCCTCCCCCTGGGATCCGACATCCTCCGATTGTATGAAAGGTATTCACTTAGGGTAAATTCACTTGATTTCAAAAGGGAATTAATTCTGGGGTGTCAGTCCCCCCA
This sequence comes from Neomonachus schauinslandi, assembly GCF_002201575.2. Lineage (NCBI taxonomy): Eukaryota > Metazoa > Chordata > Mammalia > Carnivora > Phocidae > Neomonachus > Neomonachus schauinslandi. The sequence continues at coordinate 93,051,817 of NC_058405.1, read as the reverse complement.
ATCTGTCCCCTACCTACACCCTATTAAACCCCAGGAAGTTGGGCGCACACGGTACACTTGGTAGGAAGACTGGCCACAGGCCTGCTCTTCACCCACAGCCCAGTCTGGACAAGGGGTGGGAAGTAGTTTAAAGAACCACATTGCTATTTGTTTGACTTCAACCGACTCCTATTTCACTGTGTCATTTTTACTCAAACTGGTTTACATGTATAGACTGTGCCTAAAAGAATCCCAGAAAGAGCCCCAGAATTCCAAGAATGTATCCTTCAAGGGCTAGGCCTGCAACAGTGAACTTACAGCAAGCTATTAAACATAAAATGGCCCCAGTAAGATGTTTCAAATTTCTGCCCCAGTTTTGCCCATTCAGAAATGTGATGCTTATGATGAAGAAGGTATTTGCCTTGGTAATAACTCTGAGGAACATTACCCCAAAATAGACCCTGAGCCATTTCAGGGATGCCCTTCCGGCTTCATCTACATCTTGTGACAACCAGAACGCAAAGTCACCCTGCATTCCAGCCCTTAATGCCCCGTTCCAAACCCAAAGCCTAAAGCTGTTTGACACTGCTCCGTACAAACACAATTCCCAGAAAAATCCATCCAAAATGCCGGCACATGTATTGACAACACCCACGAACAAATACAAGGATAAGAAGGAAAAGTATCAAGGAAAAGCAAACATAACCTCTAAATTCAGTAAATCTGTGGTATATTTTACTATCCTAAACAGATTCAATGTGGGAGAAGTTGGAAGCATTTTTTTTTTCCCTGAAGCTACCGACATCGTAAACTAAGGTAGGCTCACCTAAACTTGACTTTGTTTTCTATTTCACAGGTTATTAAGTTCAGCTAAGTTAACCAACCAAAAATGGTCCCAGAGGTATTGTCTCTGACATTCCTGAAGTTAAGAGATAGGCTCCGAATCTGTTTACAATATTCCAAACACCCAGGCATATCCTTCAGGAACCCATTTGGCTAACGTGAAAACCTGGGCTATCGCACACCAAAATGAGCACCTAGAACATAAGGAATCCGTTCCCACTGGTGCCCACTTCTGTGGGTCACGGGCACTCGGTGTAGGCCAGTTTGAGGGCCTGAATAATTGATCAGAAAACAGCAGAAGGTTTTCCCTCTGACGCTTGTCATCATGAGACTCCCACCTCTGTTCACGATGGAATACCTTTTGTTTTAAGTCTTCAAATTACAGACCACCACCTCAGGCACTGCTGAGGCATTTCTGCGGGGGGGCAGAAAAACCAAAACCACCCAAAAAGCCGTCTGGATTTAAAAGAAGGGTTGCATAGTCCTGTACACCTCAACTCTCATTTTGGCCCCCTCCTCATCTAATTTTGCAGGCCATTAATCCAGAATGGGCACTAAAGCATTTTGGTATTTGCTTTCACATTAAAGTGACTCAGTAATTAATGAAAGTTGACAACTGTTCATGCAAGCAGCAAGCCCTCTTTCCTTCTTTCCCGACTCAGTGTGGTGTGTTCACACATACTTCATGCGGCACCCTGGCCCCACCTGGGGAGCCTCGCCTTCCCTTTCTGCACGGAACCTCTGCAGGCTCTGTAGGGTGACCTTGCTCTCAAAACCCATTTACACTGCCCCTCTTGGCCACTGAGGACCTCTGTGGTATAAGAGCCATCACCCATTAAGGGCAGAAAAGGCACCTACATAGGCCTGACTCCCAGGCAAGCTATAGACAAGTCACCAGCTATATACTAAGGAAAAGTGCATTTTTTTTTTTT